>NW_022157849.1:0-200423 GCF_003316985.1 Fusarium coffeatum | reverse complement strand
AAAAAAAAAAAAAAAAAAGTCTTTGTTGAGGTGCAATTTGTTTGCTGTATCTTTGGTTTGGGAGGTTTGTACAAAAAGTTTAGATGGGAGAGCTCGAACTCACTCACCTAGAGCAGCCGCAGCCCGCTTGGCGGCAGCGCGACCTGAACGTCTGCCTGCCATTTTTGATGGTGCTCTGGGAGCAAGGCAAGGCAAGTGGAGGCGTCCCCCCGATGGAAATTGCGATTGAGAGGCAAGTAGTTTCAGTTATTAGGTATCACAAAAAATAGGCAAGTTTCTATGATACAATACAAACAAAGAAGGGGGTGGGAGAGGGAAATGGTTGAAAGACAAGGTGAGTGAAGGGGAGGGGGTTTAAAGAAGGAAAGAACCGTTGCTTCTCCTGCACTGCGTGCTTTCCTTGTCGTGGTTCATATTCAATCCAAAGAGGCTTGAGTGCAGTTGAGCCACGGTAGACGCGCCTGAGCGAGAGGAGGCGCGATATGATTGGCCGACTGGTAGACTTTGTACCGTCTCTCATTCATATGAACACTGTACGATCTTCACTGTACGCTATCAAAGAATAACATATAACACTGAACAGCTCAGGGATGAGGATACTATCGTGAATTAGTATGGTACAAATGCAATAGATAAGTCAGTACAGATAGATCCTATTCTTCAACAAAGAACCATCCTTCGCGTTAGACAGTGCAGATATGCTCAACATGCGCTTCATTCGATATTAAAGTCATGAAAACACTTACTTATACTCGCACAAACGTTTACTCAGGTAGAATTTAATATGCCCAACATACCTAAGTATCATACTTCTATGAGTTGAATGCTAGTAATAAAGGCCATGCCAAAAAACACACATGCAACTAACACGTCACCCTTCGCATCATTTCATACCATATAACCCTTTCTACATCTCCGGTCAGCCCGAAACCCACTGTCTACCACCAACAGCTTTGCTTTCTTTATCCCAATAACTCCTTGCGTGTTTTATAAAGTATCCCATCCTCCATTATTGATCTCGGCCTCCAGCTTTCGGCTGATCAAGCTCGGCACCCCATGATTGAGCACCGTGTTTCGTATCATAGAGTCATATCGCTTCTGGTTGAGGAAGAGCTGTCGCCCATGACGCAGCTGCGGATCCGTCTCTCCGTACTTGTCGATATATGGTGCTGGCGTGAAGGATCCTGAGAGTCGGAAGAGGTACACCACCGAGCACTTACGTACGTTGAGGAAGACACCAATGTTACGTTGGCACCTAGACACTCGTTGTTAGTATTGTTTGACCTTTTAGGCTCGTCTAATTTCGAACACTTACTTCCGCATATGTTGTTGTGCGCCACCAATCTTGGTGTACTCTGTACTATCCGAGGAGTTGTCCGTCTTTTGGCAGCATGTGCCCTGACTGCACGACAGTTCTCCGCAGAAGAGGCAAATGACAGGATCTGTAAGCTCTTTGCCTGTGGTGGGACACTTTCGCCGGGTGGCCTCTTCTATGAGAGCATCGTAGTTTTTCGGTAGCCCGATCAGTTCAAAGATTCCTGGATGGCTCATCATGGCTGAGAGGGGGATTTCGCTATAGTCTCCAGGCCACATCACCTGATGCTTGACCCAGCCCGACACCAGTGCCGAAGTCGTCTGGGGCCAGCCGCAGGAAGATGCGTTGTCCGTGATAGAAGCACACATCTCGTCGAAAGTTGGCAGCTTGAGTGCCTCTGTGAGACGCTCTAGCTCATCCGCATCTGGGGCTGATGAGACATGACTATTGAAATCTACACCGTACTTAACATATAGAAAGATGACACATTTTCGAAGGAAAGTGAGAGCATATTTCTTCGAGAAGGTGTACCAACTCTCCAAAGTGTCGACGCCAGGCTGCTGGAACCCTCGATTCTCACCAAACTCCACACCTTCGGGGAACTGGGCAGCGTGGTACTCAAGACCAGTCTTTGTAACACCAAGAGCAAAATCGGCAAAGTTGTTGATGGCTGGGTCTTGCGTTTGTCGGTTAGTGAGATTACCAACCCAGCTGGCAACGGGGATGTTGCGACCCATGTGGTAAACAAGCTTTACAAGCTCTGCCAGGTAGCATAGGCGAAGGACATGTGAGATCTCGGCCTTCTGAAGCGGCACCAAGCCGTAAGAGCACTCCACCAAGAACAGGAACGAATCCATGCTCAGTAGCGGAGGATAGACGTCCAGCGGCCGACGAGCATAAGGTGTTCCGGTGCCAAAGTATCGAGACATGAATAATTGACAATGTTGCCTCTCGCTATCTTTCTTAAACTCTTCTTCGATCTTATTATCGACTCCGCCAGGTTGTGCCCCGATAGCGATGTAGGACGAGACTGTTTCTGACAAGATTCTTAGGTGTGTCAAGATATGCTCAGGAATTTTTTCCAGAAGTGTCATACCCGGCTGAGCCTCAATACCTCGCTGCTGGACCTCTATCGAGGAGATTGTAAAGCCCACTGCCTTTACCAGTGTGTCACTGGCACACAGCTCACTGGCGTTGTCAACTTTAGCATCGATAGTGTGGTTAGTGCGAAGAGCATTAACACGAAGCGTGTTTCGCAGTCGACGGTAGGCTGCCAACAGCTCCTTCATCAGTTGGTTACCATCCGTGTTGGTGGAAGCTGGTTGAGGTTGCGCCGGTTCAGGGGTAATGGAGTCGGAAAAAGCGTAACTAACAGGTGTACCGACAGCTGATGAGTGATATTCAGCATCATCCTTTCCCCAGGTGTTTTCGCTCGAAGCTTGGGCTGGGAGCAGAGACTCGACGAGGCTGCCTGGAAGGCTTGGAGTAAACATATCAGGGACAGTTGGCTCATCCTCGCGTGCCTTGCTTCCACCAATCCAGTAAGCAGACCCCAGCTGCGTTTCGACAAAGTCGTCGAATGTGCCTTGCGATTGCAGATAGCCTGGATAGGATTCGTCTATGCCTTTCCAGATGATTGGCATGAATGCGTTTCCTAGAGCCTTGCACAAAGGACAGACAAACTCGTTGCGCTTAGTATCCTCGGGATGATGCCTGGCAATTTGGTGCGTGTGGCGCCTAACGGTTGCTTCATAGTAGACTTCAAAGCAGCGGTAGTGCATCATATGGCCGCAACCACTTGCTACAGGACCCGACCGGCACACATTGGAAGGGAATCCTTTACCAATAGTTTGTCGTTCCGCAAGGAAAGTCTCACCCTGAGCGTTGATCTTTTCAACCATTTTTCTGTTTTCGTGGGCGATACCGAACGGTCGTACGTCTTCGGCCGATCGATCAAGACTGCAAGGGGTTTGTGATGCTTCACGAACAAAATCGGGATCTTGAAAATCCGTCTGTCGGAGAATCCGGCTTTCGTTAAAATGAGCGAATGTTCCGTAAAGATGGCGATCGTCTGGCTCTTCCTGACACAGGATACATGTTCCCACAGGATACTTCCAGTTGTGTTTTCGATCCTCGGTCTGCTCCTCTTCCTCTTCTTCGTCCACATCTTCATCTATATCACTGCCCCAATCGATTGAAGTTTGGTTCTCCAGGAAGCTCTTCTGCTGTTGTTGGAAGTGAGCCATGACCTTGGCTTGGCGGCTAAGGGCTGCCTTCTTTTTCCTTTCACGCTCCTCCTCAGCAGATGTGTTGGCGGGCGAGGCGGTGTTGATACGGTCAACGGAGGCGCCCAAGGTCATGAATGCAGACTCAAAGGCACGGGGACGCTTCTGGCGTAACCGCTTGAGCACGAGCGCAACTTTAGGATGAACTGCCTTGAACTCATCTTTGGTCGACATCATATTGAGCAAAGACACAATGGTCCTCGTCTCTTTCTCAGGGACAGGCAAGAAGTTGCTGCGTCCATGCTTCGTAAGAGCGATATATGCGAATGATTTATTAGATTCTTCGCTCATATCATCATCGCTCGACTTGTCCTCAAGGATCGCAATGAGCATAAGATGCAAGACGACTTGAAGGAAGGTCTCCAGACGAGTAAAAGGAATTGAGGGAGTGAATTTGCCAGCCACCAGGGGATAGAGAAGTGAGTAATAGATGATTTGGGAAAACATGCCTGTGCTGGTGAAAGCGCCCAGCTCCTCGAACATGCCTGATGGGACTGGTCGGGCCTTGGGCTCATACACAATTTCATCGACCGCTTTCCCTGTTCGCTTCGCCATCTTCTTTCGATAAGCTAGCTCAGACTCCTCGCGTTGGTTCTTGTTGTAGTGCGCGATGTAAGGGTCAATTTCCTCAATGAACTCGGGCCGAAGCTCAAAAGTACCGACATCAGAAACACCCTCAGGTGGCTTGAAAGTAGCCATTTCATCTAGAACTCGGTGGAAATCCTCTTGCTCTTGGTATTTCTCCGGCAGCTTGTTACAAATCTCGTTGAATGACAGAGGCTTGAAGCAAAGGACATGAATAATGTCACGGCGCATAGCCAAGAGTTTGGATTGAGCTTCATCCCCTGATGAAATCAGAGATGTACGATCACTGAGCAGAACAATGAGGAGATGAATCATGTCCTCAACGACATCAAGATGCTGTGCGTCGTCCTGTGCCTCTGACTTGAGTTCGAACAAACCCTTGACCCAACTCTCCATTCCGAAGCGGTCGATGACTGAGGCCAACACTCGGCTAGGATTGCAAACCACAAGAGCAGTTTGGAGAAGGAAGATGTCCCGGTGATGAGATACATCACGTTGGCCAACACCTCGGTATGTGCTGGCTTGGTGTCGCAGGCTGATACCATTGCGAACCCACATGTTGGCTTTGATCTGAGCAAGCCATGCGCAAACGCGGAGAGGAAAATCGAAGGCTGCGATTAGATAGTCCTCTGCAGTGTAATTCTTGCGTGGCACTTGAGGGCGACCCATGAGTTTCGGCTTTGACTTGAGTTCTTGTTGGGTGAAGCTCAGCAAGTTTCGTACAGTGGACACAGGCAATGAGCGTCCGCACTCAATGAGCCAAGAGAGGGTATAGTGCAGAGCATGATGGAAACTGATCGCATCCTTTTCAACCACAAACTTGACAACATCAAAAGATGCGTCTTCACCCTCAAATTCGAAATCGCTCAATGTCTTGAACTGTACTTCATCCTTGATTTCTCCTTGCTTGAAGCGATGTCGTTCGGCACCGATAGAGTTGAGGATAACAGTCTTTGCCGTGAAGCGAATTGCATCTTGCAGGTAATGGAACTCATCAGGCGGGCAGTTACGGAACGCCTCGGCAAGGTTTCGAGCTTGAAGATTGATCTGTCTGGTCACAAGCGAAGCCGTGATCCAAGAATCGGCCTCATATTCCACGTGCTCGACGACGGCTCTCACGTTGGGTCCTATGCATTGATGGAGCTTGACGAGATCGAGGAATTGCATGAGGTAGCGAGGTTCACATCTCACACGCTCCTGAACATGAGGAGCACCAAACAAATACTTAAGATCTTGGTAGAAATGGTACATTCGCCGATTGGTGACAGATCCGCTCTCAAATCCAAGCACTGCATTAGGGGAAACCTCCCAGGGATGACCAACCTGACGGGTTGTCAAGAAGGTGTAGAGGATCGCAAGTAAGCTGGTCATGAAATTGCCACGCTCGACAACTTCTGCAGTGATCGATGGAGTGGTGAGCATCTGGAGAGAGAGATTGATTATGGAGTGATCTGGTTCTCGATCTCCAACCAAGTAGAGCTGAGCTAGAATGGTGTAAAGACTGGCGAACCTGATCGCCAATACCCGCTTGAATTCAGGTATCGTTACGACTGTAGAAATGTACAAGGCGCGGAGGTCATTCCTGACCTTCTTCCACATTCGCAGATCGAATAGTAGAAGCCAGTCGAGGCGCACGCGACGGAAGACATCCTCGGCTGGGGGAACGTTCTCGCGCTGCGCATAGACAGAGGGAACTTCGACCCAATATCTCCCTGGCCTGGGTTCCAGTTTCTCGGACTTACCGGGAGTTTTTGGAATATCAACGTTTGCCTTGGCGTAGATTGAAGGCGCGATCAAGGGTTCTGCTGTATCAGAGTCGGACGGCGTTGCTTCTCTATCTCTGGTCCTAGCTGGAGCTTCTGCCTGGGCCTGACTCTGAGACTGAGCTTGAGCAGCAGGTGGCGGAGGTGGCGGTGGGTATCCAGCCATTGTTGCTTCGTCTTCTTCCAAAGCTTGATCGTTGTCTCTCCAGTTCATACCCAGGTCTTCAACATCTGCCTCAGCCATGATAACGTCCATGACCCCGTCTTCGTCTCCTCCAGCCACGGAACTAGATGGGGAATGCTGGCCCTGATCGTCCATATCTGCATCGACGTCGTCTTCATCCTCCTCATCATCATCGTCGATTTCTATCTGCACACCAGCGCCGGCTCCCGCAGCAGCCTGCAATGCCAAAATAAACCTAGCATTCATACCGTCGAAGCGACGTCTAGTGTCCACAAGTTGGTCGTCCTCCTCTTCATCGTCGATCTGGCCCAAGGTATGGGTTGCTTGACTGCCTTTACGCCAAGGTTTCATGACTTGCTCGCAAACGGTTCGTCGAAGGATACTGTGGTCATGACCAACGGAGCAGCCGGAGATGTCGCTTAACCACTCGACGAGTGCGCCGCACATTTGTTCGCGGAAGGTGTCTCTTGCAGATCGAATCGTAACCGTGACTCTGATAGCTTCCATGATTGTTGCCATTTCCAAAAGGCGGGGGACATCAGGCAGGTATGTAAGTATACTTCGACCGATGGCATCCGTTTCCCAAGCATTCTCGGCTGCCAGCTTTCTACTCTTCCTGCAAGCACGAGCGACCTGATCTTGTACTTCCTGAACGGTATGTTTCTCATCGTTCCATAGAATAAGTGCGAATTCGTTACAAGGTTCAGCTTCAGGGCCGTAGTATTTCGACAACAGGCGGGAGGACTGCTCGTCTTCAAGAATTGAATCCTGCGTTTTGGTCTGCCGCAGCTGCTCTGGCGAGCATGAGATGACATCGCAGATATAATCAAAGACACGACCGATGGTCATCTGCAAATTCGTTACAAGGTCCTCAGGCAGACCGGCTGCCTCTTTCCCTTTGCCCTTATCCGTACCTCCCTGGACGTGGGAATGGATGGTACAGAACAGAGGTGTCCTCCATGCTTCATCATCTCCACAATCGCAGCAACCGCTATTTCCTACTGATATGTGGATTCGAACCATGTGTCCCGTGTGGTCGGTCGAGTCGAAACATCGTGCGCATAGACAACATGTCTCGTCAGTGCCGCAGGTACGGCACATGTATGATGCCTCACCAGGCTTGAAAATATGGCCGCATCGCTTCCCCCGCGCTGCTTCAGTGTACTCGGCGCCTTCGACCGCGCCTTGAGAGTCGCTTAGTTTGAGGCTGTCTCCAGGTTTGCCATCCGGGAAGAGTAATCGCATATATTCGTTGCTACCGCCGGCAAGAGACCAGAACAGATTGGTTAGTAGTTCGCGCGAAGCGTCTTCGCTAAAGCGGTAGTTGAAGCGTGTGGGCAGCTCCGCCAAGAACTGGCAGAGCTGCTGCTCCTGCGTCGACATGGAATGGGACATTGTCACTCCAACCTCATTGTAGTATTCGTTGGATTAGATACAAGCAAGGACGAGGTAAAGGAGCAGAGAGAAAAAAGAAAAGCAAAAAACGTTGACTGCGGTGTCGGCGATGTCGTCAGGCAGGATGTTGATAGGCAATACTAAGGTGGGGGGTCCGCAAATATTGGAGAAGACTGGTGGAACAGCACGTTGCTGATAAAGACGTCAGCAACCTGAGAGCAATACGGGGGGAAAGGCATATATGCCTGTGATTATTTAATAGCAAAGACAGAAAATCCAGGAGTCAGTGTCAAAATCGTGGTTGATAATGCCAGATTGTAAAGGCATAAGGTTCCCCGGATTGATGACGAGTGTGATGTTTTAACTACTAAACCGGACTGTCCATTGCATCCTGAGGCTGAATTAAAGGTAGGTGTTGCCCCTCGGTCACTGCACCAGCAACGGATGGCCAAAAGCAGCTCTGGACGGCTAGCTACGTATATTCAACTGAAGCAGATATGGGAGTCACTAATAAGCGCCAAAACGTTTCAGATAATACGGTCAACATGTGTTTCAATAGCAAATACAACAGGCGGAATTGCTGGCCTGTCTGGATCGGCGACTCAAAGAATATAGGGAAACATTGTGCGTGAAATCCTGCCTCTAATTCTCTTCTAATTTGTACACGGCTAGTGGCACAGAGTCAATCCTTCGCCTCGCCCGTTGCTCGATAATCAATTCCCAGGTCGACTTGTTTATTCCTCGTCCTCATCGCCACCCTCGAGGAACTTGTGTCGGATGTCCTTCCATTGTCGCTGCGAACCCAATTAGTATCCAGTAGTATTAATCGGCAGAGTAGATTCGAACGTACGCCTCGGTTGTTGTTGTCCCAGACCTTGTCCATGACGTTGTTGAAGCCGCTGTATCTCAATCAGTGCCCTGTTCCCTTTGGTCCGGAGTAGAGGAGGCCTTACATCTCCCAGGCGAAACCGGCGGAGAAGACGGTCGCGAGCATCAGATAGTTGGTGGAGAAGAGGCTCCTGCAGATTCAATTCGTATTAGTCTCGAGGTTCGATATGTCGTTGTCGTTTTGGCAGTGACTTGCCTGTAGAGGGTGTTGGCGAGGGCCTAAATGGGTGCGCGATTAGCTACGGTGGTCGGCATGGAAGATCGAGAGGTTATCGGCATCTTACCATTTTGATTGATGAGCGCAATTGAGCGTCTAGAACACGGCTAAGAGTCGGTGGTGGACGTCTGCGACGGGCGATTGTGAGGCTTCGGTTGAAGGATGGGGAGGTTCTAGAGATTGTCAGGCCAGGAAATTCGCGAAGTTCCGGGGACATCTTTACCTCGTCTATGATTGGTTAGCTGAGCCAGAAATCCCGAGTCCCACTTTAATCCCATGAAGCATCCTCCATGCCTTCACTAACAACTTGACTTTGATTATTATTCAGAACTTTGAGAATTAGGACTATATGCTTCTTTCAACCTATGTGATATATTCTCTCTTGGAGTTTCCAGGAATGGTCCTTGAGACGAATTCACGATCTTCGAGAACCACTGTCCAATTCATGCACTAATTCGCAAAGTTACACATTTATAGCTCTTTTTTGTATCACTACACGTCGGCAGAAGGTTTTCTTCCGAGACAATGACCAATTTGGTTTCAATCAAGGCTGTGACTGCTCTATTCTCGTCTTCTAAGATGTGCTTGAATTAGGAACGACCCGGTTCAGCAACATGACCAACAACTACCCCTGACTTGTCTGCATCGTCGTTTCCTCCCTTCACCTTTTCCTTAGTCTTCTCCTTGGTCTTCTCTTTGCATCTTCGCATTCGCTCCCTGAACCCAATATGCTGCTGTACACGTGGTCCACGAAGAGAACTCATAATACGGAGTGGTGGCCGCACGAATTCATCGTCTGAATCAAGCGATTTCTCGGCAGCGAAATCCTCCTCGGGAGGTGAGATCCATCTTCTCCGAAGGAAGCCTGGGAGGCAGGCAGCAATCCACTCATCTGGACAGAGTCTGATGGCTGCACCCCAAGGAATAGATATTGCTCCAAGCCCAATCGACAATCCCCATTCCTTCCCGCTCAAACGGACAATCTCAAAAGCATCACTGCCCACGAATATAATAAGAACCTGACCTCCTATCATTATGAGGTTGATGATAATGAAAAACATGTTGCGATGAAGACCTTCAAATATATTGAGCTTGTTATCCAGGCGGCGGTTACTGAAGTTCCATGTTAGCAGGTGTCAATACGATGCTGATATTCTGGGACGTACTTGATTTCGTTGAATATCTGTAGCCAGACAAATGTGTTGAAGACAAGAGTCTTCAGTTCTTTGGAGTCTTTTTCAGAGTTATCGTACCAGCCCAGAAGCTTCTTGCCACCGAAGTTCAGCACAAAGGTGATGGCGAGTTGGCATATAGCCTGGCCTATGATCATTTTGGCCATTCTCAAAGTGATGAGAGGAGCAGACTTCCTATCTGGCTTTCTATCGAGGACACTACGAGTAGGAGGGTCCGTCGCAAGCGCAAGTGCTGCGAATGTGTCCATAATCAAATTGACCCAGAGAAGCTGAACAGCATTGAGGACAGATTCTTGTGTGCTGCTTGCGACGGCTGAGACAAAAGTCAACACCACAGCTGTGATATTGACAGTCAGTTGGAACTAGTTTCTATCAGTCAGTTCTGGCCAGGTGTGACTCGACATGGAAGCTTTACCTGGAGGAACTTCTTGACGGAATCGTTAACAGCACGACCCCACATCAAACCCTTTACGATAGAAGCAAAGCTGAGGTTTGTTAGCCTTTCCGCCGTTGAGTCACCAGAGTTCTTTACCTACTTGTCATCGAGAAGGATAATTGACGATGCTTCCTTTGCCACTTCTGTTCCAGCAATACCCATGGAAAATCCAATATCAGCCATCTTCAAAGCGGGAGCATCATTGGTTCCGTCGCCGGTGACTGCGACTGTCTCTCCAAGTTCTTTAAGAGTGCGAACAAGGATGCGTTTATCTTCGGGACTTGAGCGAGCCAGAACCTGGAGGTATCTCACTTTCTCTTTGAGCTCTTCGGGCGGAAGTCTTCGGAAGTCCGGTCCCTCCATGGCAATGCCACCTTCGTCAGGTCGAAAGATGCCACATTCAGAAGCAATAGCGGAGGCAGTCTGAATGTTGTCGCCTGTAACCATTCTTACAACCACGCCAGCTCGACGACAGTCTCCAAGAGCACTAATGACGGTAGGTCGCAATGGGTCTTTGATACCGTAGATGCCGATCAGGGTCATGTCCTGATGCACGGTCTTGAAGTCTGCGTGTCGTGGATTGTCCCGAGAAGCCGCTCCCTCAGGCGGCCAGCATTCGAAGTCTCGATATGAAGAACCAATAGTTCGAAGAGTCTGGCCTGCGTAGGAGCTGATGATTAAGTTGAACATGTTTCGATCAGCATCTGTCAAAGGGACCGGAGTCAAGCCTCCCTGGGACGAGTTTTCGAGAGTCTTGGTACAGTTGCCCAAAAGGATCTCAGAGGCACCCTTCACATAGGCTCGATAGTTTCCGTTGGCTAGCTTTACTACGACAGCACTGTACTTGTATTTGCTGTCAAAGGGAATGGTTTGTACAACTTCAGCAGTTGATCGAGCCTCCTGAACTGGGCCTGATCCGAGGTAATCTCGACAATATGTCAGCAAAGCGACCTCAGTTTTGGACCCGATGAATGTTTGCTGTCCCTCCTGGTCGCCTTCAAAGGCAGTCGAGTTGAGGACATTGGACTGAACGAGGATGTTTTTGACCTCTTGACTTAGTCCCTTCGCAAATTCTGTCTCCGAAACATTGGGCACGGTGATAGCATCCTGGTTGATCTTTATAGACTTATCCAAAGGCGCATCAGTGCCACCGAAACTTGTAGCTTTTCCCAGAGTGGTGGCAACGACAGTCATTTTGTTCTGAGTCAGTGTTCCCGTCTTGTCGGAACAAACAGTCGTGGCATTTCCCATGGTTTCGCAGGCTTTGAGAATTCGGACAAGATTGTTATCACGAAGCATCTTGACGGTCGCAAAGCTCAGTGCCAGTGTTACTGCCAAGGGCAGTCCTTCTGGGACAGCCACAACGACAACAGTGACGGAGACAATGAAGATTTTCATGAATTCCTGCCCCTTTTCGGAAGGTGTGCCACGGTTGTTCGGAAGTTGGGCGCAGAACTTGATGAAGAGCACGATGAAGAGCAGTAACGCAGCGCCGGCACCGACCTTGGCAATCCAATCTGCCAAAACGTTGAGTTTCCTTTGAAGTGGCGTGTCTTCTTGCTCGGTACGAAGTGCCATCGAGATACGACCGTAACTGGAATTGACACCCACGGCAGTGACAAGGAAGGTTCCATTGCCCTCGTTGACCTTGCTGCCAGAGATGATGAAGGGGTCAAGCTTCTCCACGTCCTTCGCATCTGGCTTTTGCATTGTATCAAAGACTTCGGCAGCTGGTGTTTTTCGCAGAAGATCAGACTCTCCGGTGGCCGAAGACTCATCACACTTGACAGAGCTGCCTTGTATAAAGATACCATCTACAGGTACGATGTCTCCAGTAGCGAGGTGCATAACATCACCAACCATCACATCGTTGATGGATATTTCTTGAGACTTTCCGGAGCGAAGCACGTTGACCATACGGTCATTGGTTTTCTTGGTGAGTCGGGTGAATTGCCTTTGCATATGCCAATCGTTGATTGTACCGACAAGCACAACAATGCTGTCCTGTTAGCTTACCGAAGATCTGGAATTATCGGTATCAGAGCATTGACTTACACAATAGCGACGATAATCGCCACACCTTCAACCCATTCAACCTTGGGTTCCCCTGGTTTGTGCTCGCCACCAAAAGTTTGGTACAGTCCAAGAGCTAACGATATTGCAGCAGCAATAGTCAAAAGGATGAGTACTTTGTCGTTGTAGGTGGTCCAGGCAATCTCGAGTAAGGACTTGGTCTTCTTCTCGGGAAGTCGATTGTCTCTGAATATCTTCTTGCGGTCGCAGAAAGCGCCTGTAGGATTCGGGTCATCGGGAGGAGGTATGTGTACTGCCGCCTCGGTATTGCTCTCAGGGATGGTATCGCCAGCAGTGCCGTGTTTTGGTGTTCCCTTCGGCACAACATCGTAAAAGTCAACCTCGCCATCTAATGTCGATTCATCGACGCTGAGGCCAGTATTGCGATCAGTCCTCAGGCCCTTTTCTATGCCGTTGAGCCCTCCAAGAGCATAGAAGGCGTTAAGACTCTTGGGGTTGAATAATTTCGAAAGTTGCCCCGGACTGAAAGCGAATTTGTTTCGTTCAACCCTGAACATGTCTTCAGTGCCTGGGTCTGGAGTAAAGGCATCCGATGTGTCTAATAAGTTAGTCTCGGCTCTGGGAGCCGAATGCTCAGGGCCCAGATTCGCCGTTGTCTTGGCCCCGGTTGATGGGTCGGAGACAGCCATCTTGGCGATGGTAACTGGTGTAAGGCTGACAATAAGTGTGCCGGAATGGAAGTTGGATATTGGTAAGTATCTTGAAAGATGCTACAGCTAAGAGGATAGTCGTTTTAATTAACTGTTCCCTCTGAGGCCTCCCTTGATGTTGTTGGAGAAGCTTGAAAGTCGTAGTTTATGCACAGAGGAAGGAGGTGGAATACGACCTGAACAAACAGGCACTTGCTCGCAGTAGGTACCTTGAGGTTGCACTTTCCGCAACTGGGATCACAAGGGAGTTTGAGGTACCTACCTTCCTAAGCAATGAGGTAGTGGGAATTTATGAATATCGACCTCATATATGTAAGGTGATAAATATCTATTTGAATGCCACCTGGTTTATTACCGTTACCTTTTCCGCTTTTGAGGCATTGCTTCACAAATCAGGCAAGAGAACCTAGTCGCACTGGCACATAAACATATTCTCTATCCTGGAAACTAGGTAGGTAGGCATGTTCAGCTTAAGGCTCAGCTCGGCTGCTTGGTCTATGAGTTGGTGTGCAGACAGGGCCAGAGCACATGTTCATTCTGTCTCATCTTGACAAAACCTGTACGCCCCAGACAAAAGCTTGCACGTGGTAGAGAGAAAATAGCCAGACCGCCTCACTTCAATAGCAGTGGCACATCTCTATGTTGCGCCCCTGATACGAGTGTGAGAACTCTCCTATGTAGGGGCCTGTTATACAGGCAGACGGTGATGTGCAAACACATTTGTGAGACCAATGTAAGTCACTAACATGGATGGATCTCAAGAGCTGTACAGTACACGAAATGCGCCGACTCCGTAAGCACACAAAATGCTAACTTATTTGCGACATCGCCAGAGAAATCATCACAACGCTCCTGGCAATCTCAAGCGAATCAAACCTCAGTTTGCCTTGGTGGCTTGACATCAGGCACAATTGTGTAGGCTCTCAACATGCCACGACCCACGCATGAGACAGCCAGTGACTAGTTGCAACATTACAACTGGACGGCATGACGTTGAATTCATGCTCCTCATGTAAGGAGCCTTGGCCAATACTCGTTAACAGCGGTGAGTTAATCTGACCAACGGACGCGGTATCCCGTCGTTCTAACTGCAGGGGTAGAAAGAGCACCTGGTTTTTGTTCAATGTCAATGCATTGTTGTTACAGTCTCATAGGCATTTGTGACTAGACTAGCACGCCTTGGTAAATTCCCAGGTACCTTGACTATCACTTCTATGAAATCGACCTTACTGAAGTGTTGCTGACCAGGCGAAATACCTGCAAACGTGGACGTCGCTTCGAAGACGGGAGGGTTGAAACAAGGCGTCCTGCAGGGCACGGGAGGCTAAGAGTGGTCGACCAATGATGATCTCACCTTATCTACTTAAAATCGAACAAGCTCTTTTCGCAGGGAGCTCCCTTGTTTTATTCCCAAACAGGAACAATCTACGGAAATAGCTCCCAAAATCACATTCTGTATCAATCCACAAAATCACAGCTTATTTATTGAGGCTGATAGCCGTTACAGTACTCAAGTCTTACAGCACTTAAACGGGTACCTACAGTACCAAGTAGATATCAAAGCTACCGGCCAAAATAATGAATGGGTTTCGGCACCGAATACGTGATTTCATTCTGACAAAAGTATCGGTAACACAGGGATATCTTCTCAGCAAAATGATTGGTATCGTGTACAATGTGATATGTATAACATATTAGCACCTTCTTTAGAATCCTATGGACGTTAAGATGATGCAGTTACCAATTATTAAAGTTCAGATACTATAACTTCAATGTGCAAGCTCTATAGTTTAATTGAAGATATCCAATTACAGCCACATCTTCAAATTGTGGCTTAGCACCGATCGTGGCACCGGAGCCCCTCTAACTCTTAGCATCAACCCCTCCAAGACAAGACTCACAGGTGCTCGTTACATTTGCAGCTCTTGTCCTGCTTCGGTAGCTGCCGAGCAGATTTCCAGACCTGGTCCGTCGTTGACAGCTTGATACGTCGGGATCTGTCTCAATTCTTCTCGCCTTGACTTTTTCTTCAAGTCGGTTCTGGGACAAGATGCCCTCACAACCCTCGAATTCCGGTATCGTCACCGACGAGAATAGCGGCGACCGTGAGATTCCCCAGTCCGTACGCGCAGATGGTAGTACTCGCAGAGCCATCAAGATTCGCCCCGGCTACCGCCCTCCTGAGGATGTCGAAGTCTACAAAAACCGCACCGCCGAAGCCTTCCGCGAACGCGGCAAGAAAATCGGCATTCCCGGCGCCGCAGGAGTAAAGGAAGAGAGCTCCGAACAAAGCTCGGCAGCTAGCAATAAGAACGCCAAACGCCGCGAGGCCCGAAAAAAGGCGAAGGCTACAGAGGGCGATGCCCCCGCTCCAGCCCAAGAGACCAAAACTGATGAGGTCGATCCCGAAGTCGAGCGCCAGAAGAAAGCCCGAAATCTTAAGAAGAAGCTGAAGCAGGCCAAAGACCTCAAGAACAAGAAGGAGGATGGTGAAGCACTACTTCCCGAGCAGATCGCCAAGGTTATCAAAATCAACGAGCTCATCCGAGAGCTAGATGCTCTAGGCTTCGATTCTGAAGGGGAACCTAAGGAGGCATCCCCAGAAAACGACGATGAGAAGAAGGAATGAAAAGCACACCCGGATTTTCAATTGTGCAAAGCAGCAGCGAACTTCAACGAATGGCCGCTAGTGAACCTACCGTCGAGGTTTCGGGTCCTCAGCTTTCATGACGAGCAGCACAAAGATTGCTCACGCCATATCGGATGAGAAGGCGATTGGTATCTCTTTCAACGCCCCTGATAGATTAATATTTGACTGTGCGGCTGTATCTGCCGGTCATATTTGCGCGATAGTCGCCGACTGGACGTGGTTTGGACATCTATGCCGCCTTCAGCCCAGCCCCCAACTCTCCATATGAGCCTCGCCGGAAGGAGCTAAGATATGTAGAGACAAGATGTACTCTGAGTTCAATGCCCGGATTTATGATGGGTACGACAATGGAGCATTTTTATTATGAATATTAGTGAAGAATAATGACCTGAATCAGAGCATATCGAACTTGGCAGAGTGAGATTAATGAATGTTCGCAACGGGTGTATGTGCATAGATTGAGGGCTAGTCTATTGCTTTGGACACAGTCATGACATTTGCATAATGTAGCTGAAATCTGGAAACCTATTTGAACACACTGGAGTGACTGAATTGCATCACAGCTGTTGGTCATAAGTTCTGCGACTGTTAATGCAGGGTAGGCGGCTCAGCGATGAAGTAAGGTAAGTACCTACCTAGGCTACGGTGGTGCCGATATTCTGCCGACACAGCTCGAGCCGCTAGCTGAAGGCTCCAGCTGGTGAGGTAAGCTCTCCACTGCCATGAGCAACCGCCATCACCGTCCAAACACTTTCTCGATAACATAACTCAAGCTCCCGATACCCAAACCACCAACCCCCAAAGAATCGAATTGATAACGACAATTAATCATTCCAGAAACAGAGGATAGCAACCACTCATTTACAATGTCAGCCGAAGAAGAGCGCCAGGCCGCCCTTAACTCCTACCGTGCTAAGCTCATCGAGTCGCGAGAATGGGAGGCAAAGCTCAAGAACCTGCGACTTGAAATCAAGGACATGCAAAGAGAGTTTGACAAGACCGAGGACAATATCAAGGCGCTACAAAGTGTGGGACAAATCATTGGCGAGGTGCTGAAACAGCTCGATGACGAACGATGTAAGGCGAACACCATTTGGACTCGCACAAGATGGACGTATACTAACGGTGATACTCGCAGTTATTGTCAAGGCCTCCTCCGGCCCTCGATACGTCGTCGGATGCAGATCAAAGGTGGACAAGGTCAAGCTGAAGCAAGGCACCCGTGTGGCCCTGGATATGACGACACTTACAATTATGCGAATGTTGCCCCGCGAAGTCGACCCTTTGGTGTACAACATGTCCTTGGAGGACCCAGGTCAAGTGAGCTTTGCTGGTATTGGTGGACTGAACGATCAGATTCGGGAGTTGCGAGAGGTCATCGAGCTTCCCCTCAAGAACCCCGAGCTATTCCTACGAGTCGGAATCAAGCCCCCGAAGGGTGTTCTGTTGTATGGACCTCCCGGAACTGGCAAGACTCTACTGGCACGAGCTGTTGCTAGCAGCCTGGAGACAAACTTTTTAAAGGGTATGGCACC
The DNA here is from genome assembly GCF_003316985.1 of Fusarium coffeatum. Taxonomy (NCBI): domain Eukaryota; kingdom Fungi; phylum Ascomycota; class Sordariomycetes; order Hypocreales; family Nectriaceae; genus Fusarium; species Fusarium coffeatum. Next base: position 183,233 of record NW_022157849.1, on the reverse strand, counting down.
TGTGATAGCCACTCTAGGTGCGACGATGCTAACGATGACTTAGTTGTCTCTTCCGCCATTGTCGACAAGTACATTGGTGAATCGGCACGACTCATCCGCGAGATGTTCGGATACGCCAAGGAGCACGAGCCTTGTATCATCTTCATGGACGAAATCGATGCCATCGGTGGACGACGTTTCTCTGAGGGTACCAGCGCGGACCGAGAAATCCAGAGAACACTCATGGAGTTGCTCAACCAACTTGACGGTTTCGACTACTTGGGCAAGACCAAGATCATCATGGCCACCAACCGACCTGACACGCTGGACCCTGCGCTGCTTCGAGCCGGTCGACTTGATCGAAAGATTGAAATTCCTCTACCCAACGAGGTTGGACGTCTTGAAATTCTGAAGATTCACTCGCAAAGTGTTGTGATTGACGGTGATCTGGATTTCGAGAGCGTGGTCAAGATGAGCGATGGACTCAACGGTGCTGATTTGCGAAATGTTGTTACTGAAGCGTAAGTTACCGCCAATATTCCCAAACTCGAACATCATTCTGACACATCTATAGCGGTCTATTTGCCATCAAAGACTACAGGGAATCAATTAACCAGGACGATTTCAACAAGGCTGTTCGCAAGGTGGCTGAATCCAAGAAGTTGGAAGGCAAGCTTGAGTACCAGAAGCTGTAAGCGGTGTTTAGGCATATCATGCTAGTGCAAGACGGATACAGAGCCATGACGAATAGGCGTATGGAAACTCCATGAGGAGTGGAAGATGGACACAGCGTGGCATAATTATGTGTAACTGTACAATAGAGTCGGGGCCAGCAGCGTTAGATTGGCTCAGCCCTAGAAGCAGGAATGTACATGGCGTCCAGGAAAGGGAAGGGAAGTTTTTTGGACAAGGAGCTGATCCTACACAATAAAGAATCGGCAAGCATGAGATTCATATGTCAAATGTCCGCACAGTTAATGTTGATGTGGATGTAAGCGGCCAATCCTTCAGGGGCCTGAGGAGCGACCAGTGGTGGGGGTCAGATATAAGTCAACGTAGTCAGACTCGGCATAGATGCGAGATGAGGTTTGTTCTAACGCTATGGGTGTGTGCAGTATGTAGAAGCAATGGAGCAGAGAAGCCAGTGTTATGAAACCATGAGCTTACTGCTTACCTGTAGATTAGGGGTGTCTACGGCACGGCATCTTTAGCTTTAGGGCTGAAGGGGGTATGTTCAGCCTGGCGCTTTTTGAGTTCTACGGAGATTCCCAGCTAGATAGTCATGGTGTGGTGTTTTTGCAACTGTCAATTAACGTACCTAGTTCAAGTATTGTAAGTAATAGTTTGTGTATAAGGAGGAATCTTGGGGGTTATGTGCTGTCTTGTGTGGAAAGTAAATGGGATCAAGGTTCAAACCAATCTACAAGCTCGAAAGAATTCATGAATAAGCGTATAAAGTAAATAATAGTCACAGCAACCAAGCCAAGGAAGGCCCAACAGGGCTGACAAGAAGCATCCTTTAATTGATGACAGTGGGAACTGAGACGCAGTTTGAGCGGGGACACCTGAGAGTAGTAATTACCGTACAATTTCAACAACGTGGCTGATGTCAGAGACGTGGATGGTCCGTTCTGAGCTGCAAAGCGCAAGGCTAAGCAGGAAGAACGAGTGAATTCTCACAGTCAGAACAACAACTGAAGAACCATTCATCCATAATGAGAAGAATGAACTGAACGCCAAGTCAAGTTTAACATGGGTCTCTCATTTAGAAGGAAATGACGTCGAGAAATGCTAACAATAGCAGCGGGCGAAATGGCATGCTAGTCCAATCTGTATCCGTAAACGTTGAGCTAATATTAACCGGCAAGCCAACCGAAGACAGAAAAAGAAGCAAAATACACAGACTACAGTACATACATGAGCCTGGAATGGAAGGCTGAGCGAAAACAATCAAGACAGAAAGAGACATGCAGGCTAATAATCACAGGCTAGAATACATCGAGAACAAAAAACAACAGAAGCCAAGACTCGCGCTTGCGCTTAAGATGGGAATCAGCGCCGAGCGGAGCGGAACTGAACCTGACGCTAAGAAAATACTGCTGCTATTCTTAGTGAGGGTCAAACTTCTAATTTTTTTTTTTTGGTTGGGGCGATTGAGGCTGTGAACTGATGGACTGGACTGGAACTGGACAAAATTGGCTGAGCTGATTTGAATTTCTCTTTACTGGGGACAAACACAGCGAAAGACCCACGACCTGGGGACGATCCATCCGATCCTGCCATGACCTAGCATGACCATGTCACTATTTTGCTGTTAATGCACTGGAGGTTCCATTCCATTGTTATGATAGGTACGGATATACCTGGTAGTTTCATACCTAAGTACTTAGGGACCCAGGTAGACTGAAAGACCTGATCCAACATCTCGATTGCTTACTATCCAAGATCACTGTCACATAAGATGATATGTTTCAGCAGCTATAGCCAAAAAGAAAGTACAGTGCTTCAGAGACAACAGCAAATCTTCAGGGGCATGCATGCATATCTGCATGTACCTATGTACGTACGCACACCTCCACAAGGACGCAGGGGATCTTCCAGTACCGAAGAGGAGCTAGGAGCATCCATCCGGAGAAATACAGTATTACAGTACAGTTCAAAATACGAACTTGGCTTCCTCGTATGGCTATGCAGATCTCATGCTTCAAGATAAGAGAATCGCGCCAGTGGTCCAGGGTCTCACCTTTTTCAGTGGCAGAAAACAAGCATACCGAGACAGCTGCAGCTTTCCGGATGTTAGGTTGTGTTTTTGACAAGGCTCGGGAACCCCGTGAGGCTGGTGAAGGAAAGGTGGAGGCGTAGGCATAAGACCAGGTAGCCTGTATCCGTATGTCTGTCTGGTCTGGTCTGTCCGCCTCTTGATGACGATGTTTATGTAGATATGATAAGTGACGCTTTACCTAACTGATAGCTTAGAGAGGTAGTATCGGGGAAGAGCATGGCCCGAGTTGAGCAGAATACGGTGAAAAGAGAAAAATCTTACTAAGTAGTAGTTAACACATACCACCGCCAAATATCCATCAGGTATACTCCGTAATAGACAGAGTTTATGCCCAGAAGCCAGATTGGCCCTGCCGATCAGGAACTTGTCCCCTCCAAAAAAGTTTCCATGATGGATTGGATGGATGGATTATTTTGTTAGTGCAAGTCTTACCTGCGGCTCGGCGAGATGCGTTGCCATGACGAAGGTTGGAGGGAACGGGACCTAAGCTTCACGATCTAACTCAAACCGTGACAGACCAGTTAGTTCTCGTTCTCTAACCAGGGGTTTCACTTGATGAGAAGCACCGCCTCCGGTTAGAATCATCAGGGTATGTCGTATTGTCAGCATCTGGTATGGAAGTGTAGGTAGAATGGATCGATTATGAGATCTATCTACCTAGTCCAACGGTAGTAACGAAACGAGAGGCCGGTGAGAGCCTTGGCGTCGTCTTGGACCCTTATGCAACCATGAGCGATGGATAGCGGCTGACAAGGCAATGCAAAATCAGATGGCTTCTCTCTTCCATGCCAGCCTAACGTCTCAACAGCCGCAAGCTACGGCCACGTTTACGATAACCAGATGCAGTGCAACATGGCCATACATGTCGGGTTGGTCCCAGCCATACTATCCCAGGCTGTTGTTATGCCGTCTGCAGTGCTGGTAGTCAACTTAAAACGTCTGATGGTGGCATATCCCTGAGCCATCTCAAACTTGGTGTTTCCTGCGAGTCAAGAAGATGTATCTGTTATAGCTGAGACCAAAGACCTGCATACTGTTGCTTTTCCCATTGTGATTGTCGTCTATAGTGACATCTCTCTCTACCTATCGGTGTGTTTGCTGAGAGCTCAAGCATGTTTTCTGTACCTGGGCCAAACGACAGGTTTCACTCTCTTTCTCACCCACCTTGCCCACCTATCCATCTATGGAGGGGCCCTGGCGGGACATCCCTGTCTACCACACCCCCTCTATTGTCATCTTGACCCCACTTCAATGTGGGAGTGCAAGCATGGATGGTGGATGCTTCTGAGACGACCATTCATCCATGGGCTAAGAGTTGGTAGCCCGGGTTAGGTAGGTTCAGTGAGAAGACAATGATGGAAAGCATAGCGCCTAAGCATGCCTAAATGTTAGTGGAGGTTAGGCTGGCTGCTAGGTAGCTTACAGTGAACGACTGCGGGCCAAGGTACTCCACAGCGTGGGAAGCTGGGACCATCCCGTACGGATACCGCTCTACCCTCCCATGAATGAATGAATGAGGTGAGCGAGCGGTGCCTTCCTACCTTTCTAGGTTCGGTTCTTACGCAGCTGGAGCTCAACAAACTACATATACAACCTTCTTCTCCTCCCTCCATCACCTTTCTTGTTCTGCTCTTCTCTCCTCTTTCTCCTCTCTCATCTACACCTTATTGCTTCTTGATACCCCTAAACTCTACTCTTCCGCCTGTCCCTCCTCCCCCACTCATCCGCTCGCTCTCGGCTTTGCTCTCACCGACCGCCTCTTAACGAAACCAATTCATTGTCTTCGCACGTCTATTTTTCCCTACCGCAAAGAGCTCAGTCAACATGTGGTAAGGAAGCTCTCCTCGTCACCGCCTTTGTTACCGCCAATCTTAGCTCTCTTTGTTGCCAGCCACCGAGCTTCCACCGATTCTAGCCTGCGACCATCGCATGTCAGGATGGGCGATGGATACTTGGAGGCAACAATGAGGAACAAGAACAAGCTGGTAGTCAACGGTCTAGGTGGCTCAATTGGCCAAAATAGAAATCGCTAATCGCATTCGACAACAGTGGTATTTTCGGTTACATCAACTACCTGGTCGAGAAGGACCGCAAGTTCATCCTCGACACTCTTGTCAACGGTTAGTTCTCCCACGCAAGTCAAGTCAAGCCAGTCAAGTCGAGCTGTTATTCCCCTCCTCAGCTGGACTGGACTGAACTGGGCTGCCCCTCACCACCCCTTTCACCCCCATGCCCCGCCCCGCCATTCACTGGTGAGACGTGGGATCAGCGCCCAGCTTCGTGTTTGCTGACATTGCTTTTTTGCACAGGTCTGTCCCGTCTCGAGTACCGTGGATATGACTCTGCTGGTCTAGCTGTCGACGGCGACAAGAAGAAGGAGGTTGTTGCCTTCAAGGAGGTCGGCAAGGTCGCCAAGCTCCGAAAGCTCATCGACGAGTCCGACGTCGACCTCGAGAAGATCTTTGATTCACATGCCGGTATTGCCCACACTCGATGGGCTACTCACGGTCCCCCTTCCACCACCAACTGCCACCCTCACCGGTACGTTCTAATACGAGAAAAACCCCAAATTGCCAACTCAGTTCCTTGATTCTTGGTCGGTCTTTTGTCCACATTTGAAGACCTGAAGATCAATGCTGAATTGGGATCAAATCGGGACACCGTGTGCTAACCATAACCCCTGAATGCAGATCTGACGCCAACTGGGAGTTCACCGTCGTCCACAACGGTATCATCACCAACTACAAGGAGCTTAAGACTCTCCTCCAGACCAAGGGTTTCAAGTTCGAGACTGAGACCGACACTGAGTGCATTGCCAAGCTCACAAAGTACATCCACGACCAGCACCCTTCCATTGGTTTCACCGACCTGGCCAAGGCTGTCATCCAGGAGCTCGAGGGTGCTTACGGTCTTCTCATCAAGTCCGTCCACTACCCCCATGAGGTCATCGCCGCCCGAAAGGGTTCTCCCCTCGTTATCGGTGTCAAGACCGAGCGCCGCATGAAGGTCGACTTCGTCGATGTTGAGTACTCCGATGAGAACGCTGCCCTCCCCGCCGAGGCTGCTGCCCAGAATGTCGCCATTAAGAAGAACGACCTTCTTGCCCCTGACTCTGGCCTTCTCGGTGCCCCCGACAAGTCCCTCCTCCACCGATCTCAGTCTCGTGCCTTCATGACCGATGATGGCATGCCCATGCCCACTGAGTTCTTCCTGTCGTCCGACCCTTCCGCCATTGTCGAGCACACCAAGAAGGTCATGTACCTTGAGGATGATGACATTGCCCACATCCACGAGGGCTCTCTCAACATCCACCGTCTCAAGAAGGCCGATGGCAGCTCCAATGTCCGAACTATCCAGACCCTCGAGCTCGAGCTCCAGGAGATCATGAAGGGTAAGTTCGACCACTTCATGCAGAAGGAGATTTTCGAGCAGCCCGAGTCCGTCGTCAACACCATGCGTGGTCGTCTCGACATTGCCAACAAGACTGTCACTCTCGGTGGTCTCCGCTCTTACATCTCCACCATCCGCCGATGCCGCCGTATCATCTTCATTGCTTGCGGTACCTCTTACCACTCTTGTATGGCTGTCCGTGGTATCTTTGAGGAGCTTGCTGAGATCCCCATCGCCGTTGAGCTGGCCTCCGATTTCCTTGACAGACAAGCCCCCGTCTTCCGTGACGACACCTGTGTCTTCGTCTCTCAGTCTGGTGAGACCGCTGACTCTCTCATGGCTCTCCGATACTGCTTGGAGCGCGGTGCCCTGACCGTTGGTATTGTCAACGTTGTCGGTTCTTCCATCTCTCTCCTTACCCACTGTGGTGTCCACATCAACGCTGGTCCTGAGATCGGTGTCGCCTCCACCAAGGCCTACACTTCTCAGTTCATTGCCATGGTCATGTTCGCTCTTTCCCTGAGCGAGGACCGTGCCTCCAAGAAGGCTCGTCGTGAGGAGATCATGGAGGGTCTCTCCAACGTCTCTGCTCAGATCAAGTCCATCCTTGACCTCGACTCTTCCATCAAGAAGCTCTGCGAGAACTTCATGAACCAGAAGTCTCTTCTCCTTCTCGGACGTGGTAGCCAGTTCTCCACTGCCCTTGAGGGTGCCCTTAAGATTAAGGAAATCTCTTACCTTCACTGTGAGGCTGTCATGTCCGGTGAGCTGAAGCACGGTGTCCTGGCCCTGGTTGATGAGAACCTCCCCATCATCATGATCCTCACCCGTGACGACCTCTTCAAGAAGTCTCTCAACGCCTACCAGCAGGTTATTGCTCGCGGTGGTAAGCCCATCGTCATCTGCAACCCCGACGATGAGGAGTTCAAGGCTTCTGAGGCCGAGAAGATCGAGATCCCTAAGACCGTCGACGTTCTTCAGGGTCTCCTCAACGTCATCCCTCTTCAGCTCATTGCCTACTGGCTCGCTGTTCTCGAGGGTCTCAACGTTGACTTCCCCCGTAACTTGGCCAAGTCGGTCACTGTCGAGTAAGCTTATTACTGTGTTTGACTAGATGTCATTTACAGTACGAGCTTGGCGGCTGCTTGAGTTACTCTTGGCTTGTCAACAAGAGGTTTATGATGACGTTTGGAGTTGGGTTTTGGACAACACTGGCTTGCATTGAGTACATTGGTCAAGTCTTTTGTGTATAGTCTCCCTGGGTAGCATGGAACGATTGTTTGGCAAAAATAAATGAATAAATGGGAGGCCAGGAAACCAGGCTGGTCTGGTTTAGTTTTAGATGATATACCTCAAGAAGAGGTTGGATAAGCAGGTTGGCTTATTGACGATACATAGTCTAGGCAACGTAATCACGAATATTTAAGTCTTGCAAAGTACACAAGGAGTCTGACAATGCTTTCACTGATGTGCATGTCTTGTTTCGGTTTCCTTCACCGTTTCATTTCCGCTCTCATAAATGAGGAGAGGTGTTCCTCCCAATCATAGTATGCGAATTTATTTCTTAAAAATATTGTCATCATCATGATTGTAATTTAGGTAAACCCTTTCTAATGCAACATAATATCAAGTCTCTTGCTTGAATTCTTGTGTGACCTCTTATCAAGTACATTTGTAACGAGTCCTTGCCACAACGTTCTTCCCATTAACAAATCCTAGTAGCTTTAGACAGTTTGAGTGCCATAGCCACGGATTCTCTCCGCAAAAGCCCAGCTCTGAGCCTCCAACTGCAGACCATCGTCAATCTCCACACCCTCCTTAGTAACAACAGCCATTGAGTAGGAATCCAGACTGCGAGCATCACGGTAGAACAGGACCTTCATGCACTCCTTAATAATCTTGATAGCACCCTCCTTGTCCAGATTCTGAGAAGCCTCCTCGTCGGGAACATGGCGACGCATGATAGGCTGAGCCAACATAGCACCGAAACCGGTGGCCAGGCTGGGGGCACTATAGGTGCTGCCGAGAAGGTCGGCGGCAGCAAGGAAAGGCTTGTCATCGTCGTCGAGACCAGCAACAAGGAGGTGGTTCCAGAGGGGATCGAATTTGGAACGGCGGCGGTAGAGAAGCTTGGCGAGATAGCGGTGGAGGTTTGCGGCGTTGAGACGCGGTGCGTCGGGGGAGGTGTAAGCCTCGTCGAGGGACAGCTCGATGAGGTGGCGGTCGAGATACTGCATGTCGGAGATATCACCGCTGAAGCCAACAACTGATGAGTCGGCGAAAGAACGGAGTCGCTTAACGTCGGTGAAACGGGCGAGAGAGCCGTATGAAGCTGAGAACTAATTAGATTTCGTTACAGTATTGGTATAGGAAAGGTAGGACGGACCTAGGTTATCGGCGGCCATGACAACACCATCCTTGAACTTGACGGCGATGACGGAGGTACCAGTAACAATGGGCTGCTGGGTGTTTTGCTTGGGACCATTATCACTCATGAAAGAGGCATCGTAGGCGCCGTAAACATCGTCTCTGGGCTGTTTAGGGTCAGCTTCATTACAATTGATGATATCGAGGGGTCGATATAGGTTGACATACACGACCCCAAGCTTGCGGACGGTGATCCATCTTTTATGTGGTTGAGTCGGAATGTGATTGGGAAAGGCGACGAAGTATATGACTTGTGGTAATATAGTGTCTCGCCCAGGTTGAAGTGAAAATTCGTCGTTGTCAAGGTTGATGATGTTGATGATGAAGTTGAGAGAGAGCTACTCTTTGGTCCAGCCTTGCTTGACCTCACTGTCGCGTCCAACGGCAGCCTGCGAACAGCGGATGAGGTGGAGGTGCTAAAGTGTTACATAAGCTGTTTTCCACAGCAGTGATTGGTCTGATGCTGTAGCTGCAAGAGCTGTAGCTCAGAGTTAGTAGGTCGTAAAAGAGTACATGCCGCGACAGCCACAAGTGGTGTAGCACGAGGGTACCTGTCGTCTGCCTTTACCATGGAGCTCTTTCCGCATGAAGTTGAGCCCACCTGCCCACCCGCTTGCCCACCTTTGCGGGCACGGAAACTGCCCAGAATACCTAAAACCATTGATTTAGAGGTAGGCTCAACACCACCAGCCTCATGCCAAACTAGACCAATTTCTCACCGTACACAAAATTCAGCCTCGTCTCCAGTCGCCCGTCGCGTGCTCTCGAAACGCACCCATCGCGCAAAACTCAATTCCCTCCAGTCAAACCAAATCCACCTCTCACAATGCTCACCTCCGTGGGTAGGGTCGCCGTTCGTCGCGTTGCTCCCTCTGCCCAATTGATCTGCCGCCAGTCCGCTGTTGCAACTGCGCTTCCCATCCGAAGCTTCACGGCCTCAACATGGTCATCCTCTCCTACCGCGAGCGATAAGAAACCCGCCAAGAAGACCACGACCAGCACCAGCACCAAGAAAGCCACCGGTACCACCACTGCGACCAAGTCCAAGTCCAAGGCTACTGAAACCAAGCCCAAGGATAAGGTCAAGGCTAAGTCTAAGGCCAAGGCTGCTGCGGAAAAGTCCAAGCCCAAGAAGGTTGTGGACCCTGAGAAGCTCAAGAGACTTGAGATCAGGGAACTCAAGAAATGGGCCCTCAAGGACAAACCTGCCCAGCTACCATCTTCTAAATGGCTCCTATACATGTTTGAGCAGAGAGGAAACCACCTGGGCGCTGGCGGAATCATTGAGCAAGCCAAGGAAATGGCAGAGAAGTTCCGCCAACTCAGCACATCTGAGATGGATGTATGTTCCTATCGCATCTTCATGACCTTTTTATATGTTCTAATACGTAATCCAGGACCTTGACCGCAGATCATCTATGAACCGTGAGAAGAACCAAGAGAACTACAAGGTTTGGCTTGAGGCTCACGAGCCTGCTCGCGTACACCTGGCCAACAAGTGCCGCCGTCGTTTAGCATTCTTGACTGGCAAGCCCGAGAAGATGATTAGCGACGAGCGCCTGCCCAGTCGCCCACAAGGCTCGTATTCCTTGTATCTCACTGAGCACCACCCAGGTTCTACCCCCACAACCTCTGCCTCCGAACAATTCAAGATACTTGCTGGGGATTGGAAGCAACTCAGCTCAGCCGAGAAGGCTCGCTACGAGGAGAAGGCCGCTGAAATGTCAATCAAGTACAAGGCTGAGATTGAAAAGCTGGATGCCCGCGCAAATGCTATTCAGGAGGCTGCTGAGCATGTCAAATAAAAGAACTTGAGATGTTACTGCCTACATAGTGTAGTATTATACGTAAAAGGACAGTTCTCTTGAGCTTTGTCATGCCGATTGGGACGGGGATTTATGATTTATGGCGGAACTGGCTACAGGGGAAAGGACTCGGGTCATGAAATAAGGGTACTGTCATTTTGTTCTGTTTTCGTGTTTGTACCAAAACGGGTGTTTGGTATCGGGCTCTTGGTAGGACGGGTAGCCTTGAGTACCAGCTGAGCTGGTGATGGGTGGTCATAGTCACTGACAAGTAATCGATAAATAAAGGCTCTTACAATATATGAAACATGTTTTTGTGTAATGTGAATTCGAATGTTCTGCCGCCATGTATCTGTGTCTGATGCTTTTTACGATAAATGATCTATAGCAAAATACCAACCAGCGCCTCGCCAAGAAGTAAAAACATCCAAGTTCTACTCAGTGTCCAAAACCCAGTGTATAGTATAGGATGAAATTCAGGTCATCCCTGCTTCTCATAAGGCGGGATTTCTAGAACCACCTCACTACCTGCGTCGTGCCATTTTACACCAGTTATCTTGACCTGCCTCCCACTGGCAAGGTACAGAAGAAGGTATGTGTGTTTTGTAGCATGTCCCCAACAGTATAAACGAATCCAGTCATGCCTTGGGTCTCGACGGCACCAAGCACCCCAGCCAGCTAAGCCACTCTTGAGATAGTTGTTAAGAAATACCCAGGCATTAAACCGAGCTTCTGCACTCCAATCTTTGCAGTCAAGTAGCCAGTAGCCCCTTTCAAAAGGGTCGATATCCCTTCTTACCGTGGGGCGGTATCTTGACCCCAAGTCGTGCGCGAGTTTTGCAAACTTCTCTGGGATCAGATCTACAGGACTGATATCCTTGACACCAACAGGTGGTGACGGTGGCCGAATTTCTAGACTGCTGTTGACTTGGTCTGCCTGCGAATTCCTTGCTGAGAGTGCTGGGCCTGTATCGCTGGAGCTTCGAACCAGGTCGCCATGTTCCATCTGACTGATCCTGTACCGTTTTGCTGGAGGAGGCTCTGATCCTGCACGAGGCGATCGAAGTGGTGAGCGGTTACTAACCGCGGTTGCTGTCACATGCGTGATCTCTGGCGCTAGATGTTCAAAGGCTACTATTTCAGTATTGGCCGATGGGATGGGAACATTGATTTCTTGATGCTCCTGTGTTGTTGGGATAACATCTCCGGATTCTATGAACCTGGGCGGCTCAAGTGGCAGCGACTCTTCCTGACTGGGGACAGGTAGCGAAGATGTTATATTTAAGCCTCGCCCAGGATCAGGGACACTTTGCGTATAAGCGATTGGTGACGAATATGGAAGAGAGGTTTGAGAAGACTGAGTCCATCCGATATAGCTTTGAAGAATCCGAGACGGCGAAACACTTAACAAACCAGCATCGGGCATAGGATAAGAGTCGCTGATCTGACTCGGGGGCGCGCACCAGGAGTTGACTGACCCAAACCCGACATCATCCGAAGAAGGAATCATATCCTGAGCCACTGTTGTATGAGGAAGACGTGGTGAAGCACGGTTATCCACAGCTCCTTCAAAGCTCATATCCTGCGAAGTGATTTCAAAAGAACGTCCGAACGAAGCTCCTGCCTGGGCCTGGCTGGGCGAAGGTGCCCCTGCATCCTGCGTTGTGGCGGCGCATTGCTCCTCCCTCTCCTGCGACGATATCAAAGAAAGCTCTGTCCGTTTCTGAGGCTTAAATGCGAGATATGCCTGCGCAAGTTGACGGTAGAGGGCATCATCGGCTGACCGACTTGGTGCCGTGATATGGACGAGGATCTCTGTATCGTCCGAGCTGCTTCCTGCCATATTTTGAGAGCCAATAAAGCATGTCGGCTGATACTCGTCTAAAGACACTATCTTATAGAGCGAGTAGAATTATCGTAGGCAGGTAGTCAGAGTTGATAGATAGGTATAGTATAGTAGAGGTTGATGTCCAAAGTGATCCAGAATATTAAGAGAGAGCACGAGCCAGGGGTAAACAAGGGGTATTATATAGATGAAGCAAAAGGCAAGAAATAAGAGAAGACAAGACAAAAAAAGAGATGCTTTAGGCAAAGTACAGAAAGCCAAAAGTCATTGTTTGATGAGGAGAAACGAAGTCTTGTGACGCATCCACAGCGTGGAAGTAGAGCACAGAAGTAGAGGCTGCTGAAGATTGAAGGCAATGATTCACTGATTGGTTGCTACAGTAGGCACCTGCAAGCCCCCCGGCTCACGCCACTACAGTGCAGCGCTCCTCACCCCCACCATTCCATCCATTATATCCATTAGCCTAAGCTGCTAAGGTAAAGGGTCAATTTCAGCCACATACAGCGGGCGGGAGAGATGGACCCCTGCTCTAATTGCTCTCACCACCAAATTAACTTGACTTGGCCTTTTAGTTAGCTTATCGTACAGCACCCCAGGGATCCAGAATCTACCTATACACACTCTCTCTGGCTTATTCTTCCCACCTCCTCAACTCACATTGCGACCGTACTCTCACCTACGCAAACAGACACACCAAGAAAAATATGGCTGAAACGACAAAGTCTAGAGGTCCCCTGGGAAGAGTCGTTGTCATTGGCGGCAACGGCTTTCTAGGCCATCATATCGTCAACCAGGCCCTTGAGCAATGGACAACAACCGCCACTATCGGCGTTGATCTGCGATGCGAGCGCAACCGTAATCCTAAAGCCGAGTACCACGAGTGCGACATCACCGACTCTGAGCGCCTCCTGTCCCTTTTCGAAGAGCTTAAGCCCGATGTTGTCATCCACACGGCTTCACCTGTCGCCGTCAACCCCAAGATTGGTCACGATGTATTCAAGAAGGTCAACGTCGACGGTACCCAGGCTGTTGTCGACGCCTGCCAGAAGACTGGTGTCAAGGTTCTCGTCTACACCAGCTCTGCCAGTGTCATTAGCGATAATGTTACTGATCTGCTCAACGCTGATGAGCGATGGCCTTTGATCCGTGGCGAGCAGCAGACTGAATACTACTCCGAGACCAAGGTATGCTCACGCCATATCTCCACCACTTTAGACAGATTGACTTACGAGGATTTTACTATCTACAGGCTCAAGCCGAGGAAATTGTTCTCAAGGCCAACCGCCAGGACGACTCTAAGCTCCTTACAACCTCGATTCGCCCAGCTGGTATCTTCGGCGAGGGCGACGTCCAGACTCTCGCCGGTATCCTCAACGCCTACAAGCGCGGCAAGCACACGATCCAAGTTGGCACCAACGAGAACCTCTTCGACTTTACCTACGTCGGCAACGTCGCCCACGCCCATCTCCTCGCTGCGCAGCTCCTCCTCGCCACCGCCGCTTCCTCCACCATCCCCCTCGATCACGAGCGCGTCGACGGCGAGGCTTTCTTCATTACAAACGACACCCCCGTCTACTTCTGGGACTTTGCCCGCACTATCTGGCACGCCGCCGGCTACGACAAGGGAACTGAGCCCAACTGGTATCTCAACCGTGAGCTCGGTATCACCTTTGGCTATATCAGCGAGGTGCTTGCTAGCATTCTAGGCAAGACACCCACTCTCACCCGCAAAGCCATCATCATGAGCTGCATGACTCGTTACTACAACATCAACAAGGCCAAGCGAGCATTGCACTACCAGCCTCTTTGGTCTTTGAAGGAGGGTATTGACCGTGGTGTGAACTGGTTCCTTGAGCAAGACAAGGCCGCCGCTGCCCCTGTCAAGGCGTAATGGGTCCAATAACGAGCGAAATGAGCAAGAAAGGGGCGATTTTCCTTAATGAGATAAGAGAGGGCAAATGGGATAAAAACTTCATATTGGCTATTCTGCCGCACATGTTTGGTCTATATATCTAATAGGCGAGCTCTTTAATTATAGCTGATGATGCTTCGACACGAAGTCTGTGGTTACTTGTATTCTAACAATATCATTTCTAAATCTGAAATAATCTTTGCCCTGCTATAGACAAGATGAATTACCCACAAGACTTTGTGATTCACATACGCAGATATTGCACGAACAGAAGGAGTTGGTAGTAAAAGTCTAATCATCAAATCATGAGTACCCAATTGGAACGGAATCTATTGTTCCTATCTCGTCGTCACCTGGATCCGTGACCAATATCCCATCCATGTTTACATCCTCACATCTGACCCAAGCATCCACGCACCTCTTATGCGAGGTATGAATATAGACAATCAATCCCCTTTGCATTCCTTGGCTCCGCCTCATATCGTCTCGTTTTGCCACTCGAGACGGTATCAATCCGCTTATATGATTTACTCCATCCAACTTAGGTATAGAAGAAGATAGAAAGCAGAGAAACTGAAAAAGATTAACAACCCCCTCTCTTGAAACCTTTTTTGTTTTCATAAGAAAAAAGGTATATACCCCCGAAGTTCCTCCCCCCTCCAAGTAATAAACGCTGAACCAAAAAAGGGAGGAGCAGCGTACAGATCTCTTCCATGCCACTCGGGTGGTGTGAGGTTGGAAATGTCGTAGTGTTGGGCGCTGAGAAAAGAAGATTGCCAGAAGGGAGAGCGTAGTCATCCCTCAGGTAAAGTAACAAAAAAAAACTACCAGGTTTGTCGTGCCATACAGTGTAGTATAGTGTAAGAAGGGAAACGACGGAGGCCTTCTTGCGATCAAGTGCTTTTCCTCTTATTTTCGAGCGGTGCAGGCATAATGTAGCACGGCCGTGTGTTGTTTTAAGAAGCAAAGAAGAACGCCGCCAACTATGCAAATGACTCTCTACTCCCAAATCATGCGTTCCAAACTGCATGTGTAAACCGAAATGAAGTCTGAGACCAGGCATTGCCTAGCCCAGTTGTGATCAAGAACATCTCTGGAGAAACAAAATTATCATGAGTTGCCGGACACGCCGAGTCCGCTGCCCTGTCGTCCTAGGCCAGAATTGCGCCATTCACGCCTTCTGCTATGCTCGGCGCTATCAAGCTGGCTATCCGACTGATTGAACTGGTTGTGCCCATAGGGTGATGGATTTAGATCGTTTCGACCTCTGAACCGCGCCGGCGGAGTTCCGTTCCCATTATTAGGGGGAAAAGGCATCGAGGGATCTTGTACCGTGCGAACGGTGGCCTCGCCCTGCCATACCGCTGGGTCAGTTTCTACTCGCCGAGCTGGTGGTCGGGTGGAATTGTCCTGACGGTTGTAAACTTCATTCACATCAGAAATGGAAATCTGTCCCCGTCTATCCTGGAAACGCTTCAGAATGTCCTTCGTGGTAAGGTCTCCGCTGTTGGTGAAGATGTAGGGGTCGTTCATGAGACCGAGAATCTCGTCAGGAACCTGTAAAGAGTTAGTCGACTATGCTAACTTGATCATAAATAATATCACTTCGTACCTGACACATTTCTTCGATGTTCACGATCATCATCTCCACAGCGTCAATGACATACATGGCTTCGCTGTCCATGGCCATCGCTTTAGTAGGGTTTGTTAGAATATTGGGTGCAATGACAGTGGCAAGGTTCCTTGTGTCCATTTTGGATCCAAGGTCCTCGTCCAACTGATGGAACGTCCCGGCCCACTTGAGGAAACTAAAGAGAATTTCAAGACAGTCTCTGTGGCTCTTGGGTAGAAGACAGCAGGTCAAATGAAGACATTGCTTTCTCTTCTCATGATCTGAAATCTTGGCCGCGCTGATCCACAGCCTATACAGCTTGTGGGTCATCAGGGGATCTGGCAGATCTCGCAGGTAACGCTTCAGAAGAGCGGCAAGCTGAACAACTGGTTGCTCCATAAAGCTGACCACGTCGCAGCCCTCTGTGTTGATGGTGTCCACTAAGCCTTGCAGCTTCTTGATATTGCCGTTCTTTCGGAACACACCCTCAACAGAGAGATCCATCTTGCGCATGGATGAGACAATATCATCAACTACTGCTGGGATTCGAAGGGTGCCCGGTCCAACGCCATCTGTTGAGTCCGCGCCATCTCTTTCAATGATGATCTCCAGGGGTACACCAAACACGCCCTTCTTCTTGACGCTCTTGTTCTTATCGTTCTTGAAGGCCTTTCCAATATTTTTCCAGAAGGTTGCTTGTTTGCGCGACTCGATAAAGCTGAGCAGTTCATCCAGAGAGAATTCTTGTTCAATCATGGGCTGCATGGTAAGTACGGCAAGATGACGGACGTTGAAGTACTCGAGACCTGAGAGCTCAGAAAAGAATTTTCGCCCAATTTGTCGGGGCATCAGATCGGACCGCTCTCGATCAGCAGATTGCGTTCGCTGATGACCCTGGGCGGATGGAGCATCTAGGGAGCGGTCTTGAAACGGCTGCGGCAACCTTTGCTGCTGTTCCCTAGACTGCTCTACAGCCACGATTCTTGGAATATCATCCAGTGTGATGCCGTCGTTCTGTCCAAACATGAGATCGGTAGAGTTCTGGCCAGCAGGGCCAGCATCACCAGCTGAGCCTGGGCGTGGTCCCCGACCATCCGTATCCATCACACGAGAGCTTCGGGCCTGTCGAACACTAGAAGACAAATGCCGGTCTAGTCGCGTACTTCGGAGTCTGCGCACATCATTCAGAGTGTTCTCATAAGACGACTCTCGTTTGCTGCCGCCAGGCCCGCGTGACTGGTCCCCTCCCCGAGGTCTGGGATCCCCTCCTGGTCCGTCAGCAGCACCGAAACCGTTATTATCGGAGTCGTCATTGGATCGTGGAAGAGTGCCATTGGCCTTTAGAATATCCAACAACCGTGCCAGTGCAACGCGGAGCAGGAAGACGTATTGCTGTAGTTTTGAAACATGGTCAAGCGGTTGTGTATTGGCCCCAGCGCAGTTCGTGCAGTAAATCTTGCGATCAAGGGTGTTGAAGCGAGCTTCTACCAACGAGCGACCTATATCACGCGAACACCTCGTGCATCTAACACAGTTGAGATGCCACCTCATATCGCCGTTCTTAGCACACTCGTCTTCGACGGATCTGTGGCACAGGGCGCAGTGGTCCGAGTCATTGGCAGAGAGCTTTCCGCCGCTTGCAGTCACTGACAACTGGCCATCATCGTTCTTAACTGCGTCAAGATCACTCAAATCGTCAAGAAACTGGTACAAACCAGTGGAGGAATTCGCTTCACGCTCAAGCCGCAATGCACCTTGAAGACAAATTCGGATGAGGAGCTTGAGATAATGAGCGAGGCCAGTGACAAGTGACAGAAGCTCCTGTGTGACTCCGAGTTTGTGGGTAGCGCTGTCCTGCGTTTTCGAAAGAAGAGAAAAGAAAGAGACAATCTTCTTGCATAGTAGTTTGGCTTCTCGCCCGTAAGACATGCCTGAGCAAAACGTTAGAATCCGTGCAATAAGATTTCAAAGTCAGAGTGTCTTTACCTTTCTGGTTTGAGCTCACCATCGTTGCATCGAGTCTATCTGCAGATTGGAACAAGATCTCAACGTGCCAGATGAAGCGTTTAGCAACAAAAACACCCTCCACATATGAGCCGTTGCTGACATGGAGCAGCATGTCAGAGATACATGCTGCGGACGATTCTTCAAATGTCGATAGAACGCTCCATATACGGAAGACCTTCTCTTCCATACGCTCTTCCTCTTCACGGATAAGGTCTCTACCCGCAGCATCGTCCGTACTTTCAAGCGCAGGTATCGAGTCTGCAGGTTGTGCCAACCGCACATTCCA
The DNA here is from genome assembly GCF_003316985.1 of Fusarium coffeatum. Taxonomy (NCBI): domain Eukaryota; kingdom Fungi; phylum Ascomycota; class Sordariomycetes; order Hypocreales; family Nectriaceae; genus Fusarium; species Fusarium coffeatum. The sequence goes on along the minus strand of NW_022157849.1, from coordinate 165,187 downwards.
GAATTTGTGAATCATATAACATTCGGGATGCCAATGTTGATTTTGTCCATTTCTGAAAATCTCAACGAACTGTTTTAGAATGGCAGTCTGGCACCCATTGCATCGCTGGGCGAATTGTGTCGAATAGTGATAATGGCAGTAAACGTTTCCATCATGTTCGTAGTAACTATCCTGGGCGCCGAATATCGTTGAACACAGTGAGCATGTAAAATGATCGACATGGTACTTGCGGTCTAGGGCGGTGATGTAGGAGCCACGAAGCGCTCCCCCGCACTGGTAGCAAAGGAGGCCAAGTCGGCGAAAGTAGTCAGTTTCGCAAAGGGGATATTGTCCTTGGCCGTTCTCGTCCTCGGCTGGGAAGAATTTTGAAGCTACAATTTCACCGCAATCCTACAAGTTGAGCAATTAGCATCTACTACCACCAAGCTATGACTGAGTCGACCTGGGATTCGCACCTGGCACTTAAAACAGTCAAGATGGAATGTTCCATCAAGAGCCCGAACGAACTGGCCCGTCAAGGGTTCACCGCACGCCTGGCATGTCCTCGTCTGGCCACTGACAGACCTCCCATTCCGACCTCGCGATCTGTTCCGCTCAACGCTTTTGCGGGGCGGTTGGTCCTCAGCCCATCCTGGCGGGTTGGGTGTGCCTGGAGCCGAAATGGGCGGCCGCGGTCGATAGTTGCTGTCAGGGGTCCGGGTTCTGAAGTTGCCATTCTGTTGCCAGTTTGAATCAGCATGAGGGGGCATGTCCTGAGCATGATATTGGTGAGATTGGTCGCCATGGCTATGTTCGCCGAGCATGGTTTCGTCGTAGCTCGACGACATGGTGAGAAGAAGTCCAAGACGATATACACAATTCCCTCTCCTCGCTCCGAATCAACCAAAGGCGAATTGTCTATCGGTACCAAAGTTCCAGCAAAGATCGACGGATGTGTGCAGCGGTCGGCATCAGCACCGGCTGAGAGTCGACAATGGCGGCAAAGGGCAACGAGTCGAGGTTCAATTGGCGAGAACAGGCGGTTTGTTCGACAGACGGCAAGAAATGGTAACAGTCGGGAAGAAATAAGGTCGAGTTTTTTTTTTTTGGCGTTCGCGTGACAGCCCAGCAATAAGCCCAGCTCGGACTGGGATAGTAAGAGGCTGCGAGGATAGTAAGAGGCGGCGAGGAGAGCAAGTCGGTGGCAGTGAAGAAGCGATGCGGCACAAGACAACTAGACTTAGTACGCTACGTCAAGCCAGAGCATGTACTGTAAACAGCAAGACCTAGGCGAAGAAGAAGAAAATCAGAGACAATGGGAAAATACGATAGAGACGAGGCGCGGCGCAGCGCGTCTGCGGCGGCGTGGGATGAAGGAGCGTGGGAGTAAAGTCGAAGCTTGTCGTGAGAGAGTTAAAGTATGAATGGTAAAGTAAAGGTAGTAGGTATGGAGTGGTAGGTTGGTAGGTTGGTAGCAGCAGGAGGCGCCTGGTGGTAGGGGAGCTGAGTCCAAGTTGGGTGGAAACCGGGACTAGAACTGGCAGTGGTAGTGGTGGAGAGGAACCCAGTTGAGCCCAGGGCCCCGTACTTTAGATGGAAGGAGTAAAAGACTCCCGGTCTGAGATACCTCCTTCGCAATAGGGGATTAGCAATGTGTGTCTCGTACATTGACTGCTAGGGGCAAACGTCGGGTATCAGCATCAGTGGAGGTCCAGGTAGTTTGTACCTTGGCGGGGGGTTTCTATGGGACCCGAGTGCACTGAAGGAGCCCGAGATTCTGCGCCAGATCAGCTACAAATAAGGGATTAGTGCTAACTAAAAATGGTCTCAGGAGGGACAAGTCGAGCACTAGTACCTGGGCGACCGGATAGCAGCAGCAGTGATAAAATACTGTGTACTTGTTTGGTCAAAGAACTGGGCAAACCAACATGTACTGTACTCGGCAGAGTCGAGTTGAGTCGACTCAATGACAATAGACAGTGCTCCAAACCAATACAAGGTACCGCTGTCGTACACACTTCCTTTCAACGAACGAGATGTGAGGTTCTGGTGGGCTCAGATGGGGGATGCAGAGAAGAGTGGGCCCTGTTGTATTAGGGGCGTTTGAATACCTCGAGGTACGTATAGAATAATTTCCTTCCTTTACTTCCATTGCTTGCAATTTCCAGCCCAGGCCAAGGGGATCCATCAGAGAGACTACCTCATGAGGATCACTGATTTAGCAGCGATCCATTGGATTCTAAAATAAAAACAAACGGTGAATCCAGTGTTTCGAGCAGGAGTCGTTTCCTTCAGGTGCAGGTGTAAATCATAGATGCGATGGGATGCATCAGCACAGCCTTCTATGAGTTAAGTTAGTACGATCCCATCCACGGAGGATCCAATGTCAGATATTCATAGCCTGTACATGACTGTTTTGGGCAAACATAATGATCCTGCTTGCTATCGAGTCCTACGGTCTCTTCCTCTGTCCCATTGGACCCCATCCATGGATGTTTCATGCGCAAAAGGAGGGGCGGGCGAGACGATAATTTCATAATGTCAGCAATTATTAGGGTCCATCACCAAGGATGTCACTCAAGCAACGGCCTGTGGATATGGGGACAGAAATTGCATTACAGACTGTATCCGTACCTGTCTACTATGGTTTAATCACGTACCACGATAACACGATCTTTGTCTCCGAAATATCAAACTTGAACCCACGTCCTTGTCCAGGCGTTGCTGGGAGCGTCTCCGCCTGAAGTCAGCCTGAGCCTCTAACTGGCAACTACTAGATAGCACCCTGTCAGCCACGGTCAAAGCTGTCGCTAGACAAAAGCACGGCTTACAGTTACAGTGCTACCTTGCCCTCAGGGTGTCATAAGAATTGGCCCTCAAGGGAATAAGAGACGAAATAATTCGATCACTTTATGCTAGCATCTAGGCTACTTTATTTCTGTAGCCTAAGCCTTGGAGGACATTTCTTTTGACACCCACCTGCTTGCATTTACTAGCTTGTTTCTCACTGCTCAGTCATGACAAGGTACAGGTATGGTGAGTTTATGAGGTCATTCCAATCCCCGGATTCCCCCTTTAAGCTTGGGAACATGCATCACGATGCTGGTCAAAACGGACTAACAAATGCTTAAACCAGGATGGAGAGAAGGAAAGGGAGAAAGAAAGAGAGAATTATTTGTTTCTCTGCAGGAGGTTAGGAGCAATACAGTCAGATCTACTCTTTTGACATCACGATCTTTGTGAATGTATGCAGCGCTACCGCAAATAACCTTGCCCTGTCTAAAATTGCTTCATGAAGATCCCATCACGTGTGCCCTGCGAGTGTGGAGGGGTTAGGTAGGGGGGCCACACCCAAGAATGCCAACGCGAAGCATACACTAGACACTTGTACAAGCAGACAAGGAGATGCGTTGTATAAAGCATCACAAGTGGTGTATGGGACAGTACATTCCGGGTACTATAGGTAAGTGAGATTCGTTATATGCCACCGCCTAGACAATTCAATTTAGGTAAATATCAAGCGAGTTTAAAGTCAATGTAACATAGACGACATCATATTTCGATTGTACGGTGGTAATAACTGAAAAGAATTACTATTACACGTATGCTGAAGGTATTGCGAAAATAACAGAATAGGAAACCAAATAGCATAAAACATCCATTCTTGTCGCTCAAGTGTAGACGTGCTGTGCTGTGCTGTATATCAGAAAGAGCCAGGAGGTGCATTGCTGATGCTTATGCGCACAACGCAGAACAGTGGGCAGGACCGACCAGGCCTGCTCCATGCAGAAAGCCAACAGATTTCTCCACATCTTTCCGTCTTACATGCAAGCATCGATATCAACAGAACCCTTGCTTTGCATCTCGTTCTCGTTCAAGGGCCGCGGATGTTGATAGGCCAAAGGCCTGTGCCTGGGTTCGAGTCTGACTACGATATTGATTGAAACCGTTATTTCGAATCCCTTCAAGCGTGCACAAGATCTTTGAGTCTCTTTTCAATCTTCTTTCGGCCTTCGACAGTACTCCAGACCTCGTGAGGAGCCCCGTCGACAATGTCCCAGCTCTTCAGGTTCTCCGTCAGCTTGGTCAGATCTCGCTGCTTCTTCTCCCATGTGTGGCTGCTCTTGATGTGCTTGCCAGAGCTGATGACAACAAGCGGCGTGTCCTTGTCCTGAATCTGACGGCTGGTTTGCGCATCTCGTCGAGTGAAAGAGCCGGCCACCAGACTCTCCTGCAACTTGGCAAAGATGAACTTGCCGTTCTGCTGTGCTGATCGCCCGTATACTCGGTCTCGGCTCGTTCGTCCGCGGAAGATAGCACCAGGGATTCGGTCCAGTCCGAGCGGAGAGATAACACCCCAGAGCCAGAGAATAAATCCTCGGCTGGGCGATGCTACATCATCGAGTAGATCCTCATGTAGAGGGTCGACAAGGAGTAGGCCTTTGATGTGGTCTCCATGTCGTGCTGAGAAGACCCTTGAGTAAATTGAACCAATTCCGGCACTCGCAAGAATCCACGGTCCATGCTCGCCAGCACCGGCAAGAGCCTCGCTAAGGGTATCAACAACGAAACCTGCCGACGAAGGGGAGGGCGCATTGTCCGACCAGCCGTATCCAGGCCGGTCAGCAAAGCAATATCGTGAGATGGATCCATTTTTGACAGCGTTGTCGGCAAAGTTCCAGAACTCGTGTTCGACGGTTCGCTCGCCAGCCTCGAACAAAACCGTGGGTAACTCGTTACCCTTGGAGTCAGTCTTGTTACCGTGGCAGTAGACATGGATGCGATATTTCTCATTGTCTACCCAGTGCAGCTTTCCTGGAGGCGGCACACCTGCATCGAGAGCTCGAAGGATGATGGTTAGAGTAATGAGGAACACAGCAACTGACATGACGGCATAGGCGACAGTTGAGATCATGACCTCGGACCATTCGAAGAGGGTCCTTCTGGTCTCGGCTCGACCGGTTAAGCGCTGTTCCTCTTCGGCCTTGCCCCATTTCACCATGCGGTCAACCAAAAGCGTCCAGAGACTGGTGAGTAGAGCCCAGATGACGCTGATGGCACCGATCCAGCCTTCTTCATAGCGAGTCTTCTGCACAGACAAAAGAAGAATCATGTCGAGGAGAATAACGCCCTAACCAGAATGTGAGTACGAAGAGTTAGTCGTGATAATGGTGTTATCACTTACCGACATGAAAATGGCCAGAATCCTGACAGATTTGGATGGCACCTCGAAGAAGAGAAGCGTGAAGATGAGGTTTACGAGCGTCCATGTCGCAAAGCCGAAAGCAAACCAAGGGCTGCCACGAGTATTGATGCCAGGTGGTGTCACAAAGGTGGACACTAGAAGCAAGATCCAGAAGACTAGGGTCATCAAGGTGAAAGCAATCGTCAGATATCGCAATGCCCGAATGCTCCAGAGGTTGTAGGGAGATACTGCAGGATCATCGGGTGCAAGCAGACCAGGTTGGGTTGAGTTGACGCGGTTTGGTAGCAGTCGAGTATGCTCATCTGGAGCGACCTGGTCACCTTCCTCGGGGTCATGGATGGCGCCATTTGAACCGTTCGGTCGCCTCTCATCGCGTTCCTGGCTCAGATCCCTCTTTGGGGATGAGAAAAGCGGCATGATGAAGGTGCAATGTCGAGCGTGCTTTGTGTAAGTGCGGATGAGAGAGAACTAGGATGCGATTTGGACCTCAGTTGTCAGGAATTAAATGGCAAGTCGCACAAACAACGTTCACGGAGAAAAAAGGACCTTCGGTTTCAATTGTCTAGCTCTGAGACTGTCAAGGTTTCTATATAAACCAAGCTCTAAGGCGTTGGTGCTATGCTGTACAGGCTGTCTAATACTAATACTTCCTACGGCGGCTGTTTCTATGATGAAGCGAACCTACTAAAAAGTAGAATACGTCATAGGCCAGCCATTTCAGCTTGCCAGGTCACCAATCGCCTCCGTTAGCGGTTCACAAGGGAGGGCTAGCGCGGACACAAGCTTCCGGGACGTGGAGCTTGGAGCTGAAGCTTGGCTTTTTGAGTTAAAACATTTGATCCTATGGATATCACAGAGTATGGAGTTAATCATGGGCCATTCCGGCCATCAGAAAACAAGGCAGTAAAAGAATATCGTTTGGTTAGAGAGTAATCGATGGTTACCTTTTGAGCATCACATGCCACAGCCAAGAAGTCCTACTTATCCTGCAAAGAACTTACACAGCAATTGAATCTTGATTGCTCATTCTTGGCTTGGCCTGACCTTGCCCGATCTTGTTCGGCATCCAGATCCCGCCCAGCCTTGGTCTTGGTGTCCCCCCAATGACAGCCACAAAGCATCATCATTATCTCAGTTTCAGTTCGACTTGAACATTCCACCAGGATCAAGAACCTCTTTGAGTTGATCGCATCATGTCTGTTTTCTGTCCTTTTTAATTCTTATCGCTTGCGGCGCTAGAATATTAATTAATCATCCCAGCTATCATTCTTACCCGCATTCACATCGCGGTTTTAAAGAAGATGCTACTGTTTCATCAGCAGTGAATCGCCTGCCATCAAAGTCTCACAAATATGTCCCATATCTAACGGCAGTCACTCGCATTCCAGGTATCAGATCATAGTAACATCACGGTCAGAGATTGTGTAAAGGATCTTGTATTCAACAAGGAAAATCGAAACTATTAAAAAAGGTCTGTCTTCCAAACGTCAAGTATTATAAATAGGTATAGTAGGTAGGGTATCTTTACTTCCTTTCACCAACTCCAGGCTGCGCTCGCTTGCAGTAACATATAAAACAAATCATGCAAAAGGGCCAGTCACCCTCTTGCTTAAGTTCATCCATCAACACACATTATCCCCGTAATGACTGACAGGGATCAAGAGTCCCAAGGAGTAACTGGATTAAACTCCTTAGCGCTAGGAGCTGTACTGAGACCGCTCGATACTGAATGAGACGCTTGACTGCCTCCCGAATAAGATTGTGCGGTTTCTCGCTGCTGTCGCGCCCGCTCGTGTGCCTTTTCCGGACTGGGGCCTCGAGTTGAAGTGATGGCGTCCTCGGGTATCTTCCCAATTGGTAGATGCAGCTTCACTGCTGCTCTTGGGTCTTTCATGTCGATGCCATGCTTTTTGAAGGTGTTCTTCTTCTGCTCCTTCATAGCCAGCGCTGATGGTTCGCTTACTGACAGCCAGTCTTTGACTTGGGAGAACCATCTGGGTTTGCCTGTTTTGGATTTTCGTGTATCCGTTGACGACATGGACGTGCGGGAGGTCTCAATACCGCTGATGGATGGATCGTACTCATAATACGACTGGCGTTTTATGTAGGCTGATGACCTTGGGCTGACAGGTGTATCTGAGGTTGATTCGGTGGTAGACGACATGGTTAAAGTGATTTTGGCCTCAAAGTAGGCCTAGATTTCGATTTTTCTTGTGAGTAAATGGTGTGATATTGGTTGACAACGGATGTACTCTGATGAATAGCAGTCGGCAAGGTTCTTAAAGATGATGATATATCTAACAGGAAATAGAGATGGCGAGATAACTGAGGTTCTCCAAAAGGTCTTGAATATATGAATGATAGAGAGTATTGGACGTTTCTGAATTTGGCATAGTCCTTCACACCACAGCTTCACTCGTGATCGTTATTCGCCTCTTAAGCAAGACTTTGACGCCTTCGTAACGGGCTTGTAAAGAGAAGAACAAAGGGTAGTCAAGTGCTGATGTTTAATAAACAAAAGTACAATGCCATGCAGGAACAAAGTCAATGGGGTAAGGTATTTGTGTGGCCCCAAACGGTTTGTTCCAACGGCGGCAGCGGGATGATGATGGTCGATGCAAGTGCACGAGTCGTGCAACGCATAAATGGGAAGCACTGCCGACGGAAACTAAAGGATCGACGGGTAGATGGAATGCTATGAAAGCTAGCGATTTCGCAAATGGTAAAGATAAGAGGCGGAAAGAAGAGTAGAGCCGAGTGAAGAATAACAGATGGATATAACTGTTGTTTGAGATGAACAGAGAGAAGATAGAGAAGATAGAGAAGAGAGGGGAAGACTGATAAAAAGGCAGAGAGGGAAAGAGGGTTTGAAGAAAGAACGAGCCAGACCAGAGCTGGCGTGTTTGCCCACAAACCGTGATCCAATCCAATTGATGTGACTGTCAAATAGTGTCACCCAAAAGGCTGTTCAGCACCAACAGTCATCCCGGGGGGGAGTGGTCAAGTGTCGAGTGTCCAATAGTACAACACGAGGCACTGCAATTGGTATGTGAGATCTTTTGCTTCTTTATCCATTCATTGCCTTTTTAGTATCCATACCTTACCCAGGCTACCTAATTGCTATGCACCCTCCCTCGTCAAGCCTCCAGCGTCACTTCTACACCAGCGCTTCCAAAACCATGGATTCGTGCAAATCATGCAAATGCAATGCAACGCAGCGTCACACCCTTACATAAATAACCAGGTTATAGTACCGCCAAGTCCGATCTTGGCTTAGTTCCAGCTGAAGAATTAGCACGTAAAGATGAAAAACCAAAACCCTGGAATTGTTAGATGTGGGCCACTGGTTGGTTCATGCCCTCATCAGACAAGGGAAACCCAGAGAACAGTTTCTTTCCGAGGTCAAGTTGTCTTCGATAGTGCAACAGCGTGTCCCTGTGGCTGACCTTTGTCCCTGTCTCAGCCGAGGTTGAACCTCAGATGATGCGTATCAATGGATTCAATGGAGTAAAATTCTGAAGTGGCACTGAACTAATCGCAAATGCCGGCATCCAAGCTCCAAGTTGGGCGCCACGTCGTTGGAAACCGAAAGTCTTTCAGAATACTGGCGTCAAGGTAATATGGATTCTTAGACCCGAGAATTCGGTCTATCGACAAAGCAAAAAGTGTCAAACGCCTTTTTGGGTCGATCACTAACGAGATGGGAAATGCCATGTCCATGGGGTTTCTGCAATAATGGCATCAGTCTTTATGTGGGCTGGCTAAATCTCTCAAGTGACACAGTAAAAAGCAAAAGATGCTCAATCGAGGAATCCACGCCGATCACTTCCTATCAATGGTTTAAAGAAATTCGACAACCTTTTCGTGGGAGACACAAAGTTTTATGCAAGTCTTGCATCAATTGTTCAACAGAGTTTACTACACCAACAACTAATGCAGCACTACGTCGTTAGTCAAGAGGCATTTTCGTATTACTCTACCAGCAGCGTTCGCCATCTCCCACTTTTTATTAAATTCCCCTGACTACTAGGTACTTCCAACGTCTTTACCAAAGTCCCTACAGAAGAGCATAAACTTTGCGCTCTGAGCACGTTTTTGCCATGGCAAACACACAAATACCGTATCCCGGTGCAGAGATACAGTCCAGTCCTCGGCGAATAGTAATTCACTAATGCAAAAGAATGGATTTATGACATGAAAGGCCCGAGTTGGTGTTTTGCAGTATCCGCCCAGTTGATCACAGCATGTCTAAGACTCGAGTATCCATCATACCATTTCCGAGGATTTGGTACGTCTGTGGCATCCAGGCCATTCCGTTGTCTCGGGTAGACGTTTGAATCGTTCAAACTATCGAACCGCGATGTCTTAGTTCTCAAGTGCTCAGCAGTCTAGACAGCAGCCCAATATTGAAGACGTTGTACTAGAGGTCTGGACCGTAATCCATCCCGTTTATCCCTTCAGGGTTGACTCCGAAGTGATTGATTGGATGAAAAGCGTTACTGGTAGTTCAGCATTGTGTCTCTTTCAAGATGCGCCTGCATAAAGAAAAAGCATATTTGTGCTCGTTCGGATGAGAAGCTGAGAAGAAGTAAAGTTATTGGAGTGAATTACAAGGTGGCCCGTGCGTCTGTGCATCGGAACTGGCGCCAGATCGTGTCCGATCGACGTCTTGAAGTGGGACAATGAGATCCAATCCCAGTCTGCAAGCATGAGTGGCCAGGGTCCATCCATTTACAGGTTAGTGCCTACAGGACGTCCTACTGTACCTACCTCTACAGCAGTGACTTGAATCCTCACGATCTAGTCAATAATAATAAGTCAGTTGTCTCCGTAAAACAGTTGATTCATCTCAAAATAGCATTTAGTTTGGCTCTTGTCGTACTGACCTTGATTAATTGTTTCAAACAATAAAATCATAGCCAAATGACAAGTCACAGTGTCTGTCTTCTGTCTGTCTGAGGTTACATTCAATCACTGTCACTTTTTAGTCGTCCATCTCTAGTCGACCCCGCCAAAAATGCTCCAACTGCCACTAAAATTACCGTATTCAGTCTCCTTTCTCTTATGTCCATCTCCCATTTCACATTCCAAACTCTCTCTCATCTTCCGTCTTAAATCCAGCGTCCGAGCTTCTATTGGACCATTTCCTCCGCCCCTCGTCGGCCACCACCACCCGACCCAGACCGTGACTTTAGACCTCTTCCCCGTTTATCGGTGCCTATTCAGCTCAGTCTAGCTCAGCTCAGCTCAGCGCAACAAGCTCCATCACCAGACGCCTGCCGAGTCAACAAAGACACTCACCTGCGGCGCAACGCAATCATGCCCGCCCTCACGATCAACACTGATAACCTCCCCAGCGACAATCCTCCTTCACCAAGCCGACCGCCTGTTTCTCCTCTCACTCCGCCGCTGCGTCCTACGCAACCCCCCGCGCCCGAACCTTCTAGTTCTAGCGCCGCCCCTCGCCCAAGCTTTACACATTCACAACCCGACCAGACTGCCATACCGCCGCCGGCGCCTCAACCGCTAGACTTTGATGCGAACCCAGATGTGATCGCCCTCAAGTCGGCGATTTCCGTTCTGCAAATACAGCGACAACGTGCCACCGCCGATATCCAAGCCCTCAGCCGCGCAAAGGAGGAAGCAGTGCAGAATCCCGAGGCCTTTATAAATGATCTTGTCGCAAACAAAATCAATGCGCCTACCAATGACGACAGTGATAGCGACGATGAAGATACAGAAATGAGCGGGCAAGGCTCAGAAAGTCAGCAGAAAGACCCCGGCGAAGGTTCCTCCAAACAGCGCATCGCTACGGAACCGCCAGCATGGCAGAAAATTCCTCAACCACAAAACGTGGTTCGATGCCCACCCATAAACTGGTCTCAGTATGCTGTCGTAGGCGAATCCCTCGACAAGCTGCACAATGAGCAAGTCGCCCGTCCAAGTCAGGGCACGCCAGCAACTGTGGGCGCAACCGGAATGTACGAGTTCAAGGGCGAGGGAAAACAGGAAAGATACCAAGGTGTTGCAGCACCTTATGCTCCGACTCAGGATCGCCTAAAGAAGAAGCCCAAGAGCAGAAAGTCATGAGCAACGACGGCAAAACGACGTTTACGAAAGAATGATTTTGCATGCAGTTTATCAGTATCATATGAGCGAATATTTTTGGCAATGGATTCACACCATTTGCGTTCCGGCGTTATTCATAGATGGGATGATCGGTGCCTTTCGGTGTATACCGTACAGGCAATACACAACCCAGCGTTTCAGTTTGCCATTCTCAAGACCCCTCGAATAAAGTCTAGAAAGATTCTTTATGTAGCCTGTCCTGTGATTTCTGTTGCCGATTTATAGCATTTTCGACTAGCAATCATGATCCGGTCTCTTTATCTTTCAAGAACATTCACACCTACTGTGACTGGCAAGATACATCATCACTACTGTCAATTGCGCTTATGTAGCTGCAAAGATATGGTCCATTTTTCTACTGTATCGATTTGATGCCTCGTAGTAAGTGGCCTCTACTTGAATGAAATGGCAATCCTCATAACATTTGTTTGCCAGATACCCCAATGCCGTAACGCCAGATAAAGCCCAATGATACCCCTCAATGTTTGCCGGTACGCCTTCCTTGTGTTTTTAAGTACATCTCTGGATGATGCCTTTGACATGGTACATAAATCATTCCGGGAAGTCCCTGCGAAATCACGTCAGCGAATCTTGCATGGTTATAGAAATTGGCTGTGAACTTACTCCATGCTCTGCTGCACAGATCGGCGAAGACGTCTGTTGTACTTCTTCTTGTCGTCAGCACTACCACCCCAGTACATCTTGGTGGCTTCTGGGTTGACGATCTTGCGAGGGTCATAAGCGGGCTCGTCATCTTCGAGAATAGAAAAGATAGCTTCAATGTGCGACCGTACGTCTTCCCTCTTGGTGGGGTTCGGGGTATAGCATGCCGTCCCATCTGCAGCAATGTGGTGGTGGAAGATCTTGGTCTCGAACTTGACACGAGGTTGTTCCTCTGGGAAACGGACGCTGAAGTTCATCTTGATTCTGAATAAGCCTCCGTCGAGGTTGGTCATGGGTCGTCCGAAATAGGTTACAACCCAGACAAATGGGTTCTCGTTGTCGAGAAACACGTCGTGGGGCATATCGCTCCTTTTGAACGCCTCGACAACCTGCTCAAACTGGTGCTGAAGGTTCACGGCGACGGTGGTCTCGCGTTTCTTGGCATCCAGGCCCTCCTCGGCCCATCTCAGGGGCTCAACGTCGATAGCGGCCTTGATAGCATGTAGGCGACGTTCGAGCTCCGGATAATTGAATTTTCCATCCATAGAGTTGTTACCAGGAGATTCGAATGGCATCCTCGCGAACGGAAGGTTGGGCTTGGTTTCCTGCTTGCCCTTCTCGACGGCTGCCAGATATGACTCGAAGTACCATAAGAATCGGCGTTTGCAGAGGTCCTTGAACGGTTCGAAGGGTACTGTGGCTTCATCGATATCTTCATCTTCCAATTCCGGCCCGACAGTACTGTGTTGCTGAGATCCGCTAGAACTGAGTCCAAGATATCCCTCGAGGCGTTGGATGACACTAATACGTAGCGTTTCATGACGGATCTGATCAATGTCAGGGGCTTACATACTCGCCCAGTTCGATAAAGCACTAACCTTCTGAACATAGTCTTTCTGGTTTTTCTTGTCAGACTCCTCGTTGGCATCCTCAAATCCGGGTTCGTTCTCGTAGGGGTTGGATGAAAGGAGACTCTGGATGGACAATAAGATCGACTCCAGTCCTTGCGCAGACGACCACTCTTCCCCGCGCTCGCCACGCCACGTGCTGATAAGTGTCAATTCAACCATGCGAGTTTATAATAGAACCATAGTTACCCTAAGATTGACCTGATGAAGTTAGCACGTAAAGCCAGTGTTGATCAATGCGACATGGTACTTACAGGCAGACTTTGCCATTACTATAGACATTGGGGTTGAAGCGGCAGCGTCCACCATTTGTGGTGACACAGACGACAGCCGGCGACTTGGAGGGATAATCTGTCATAAAGAATAAAGATGAGACTAAGGTCCGCCATAGGAACGGGATTCCTAACCTTTGTGGAACCGGATCGCAAACTGACATATTGGGTCAGTCGGTTTCTTAGATAGAAGCAAGGGGCAGTGCTCTAAACTAACCTCGAAGAATCCGAACTCGTAGGGCGTCTCGTGGGGGCCCATAACCAAGGCTTTCACATTGCGAACATCGACATCACGGCATGCCACAGCAATTGCTGAATGTATCGATAGTGGTCAGTCAATTGTCCTCACGATGCGTAGTGCATACTATCAGCTGGAATTAACATACACAGATCGCAATTCTTCTGGATATCGCCAAGTTCCTTGCCATAGAAGTTAGTGTCTTGATATTGATATTGATCTCGAATCGTGAACCAAGCAAGGGATGGGATGAAGTGCAAGCGGATGCGGGGCAGCAAACCTTCGAGATGCGGATGATAGACTGGTCCATGGCGTCTTGTATACGGCAGTTCAGATATAGGGATTTAGGTGTTGACGTTGACTGCGAAACGCGACGCACATGGACGATTCGCGATCAATGTTCAGTGTTGAATTTGTGAGATCTCTGTTGGGCAATAGAGAAAGGTGATTGACGTTGGGTGTTGTAGCTGTCAAAGTGGGATGTGAGACTGAGACTGTTTAAATCGGGCGCATGAGGAAAGTGGGGTGACTGCCGCCTCGCTGTTAGTAGTGTTGGTCGGGCCTTTCCAATAGGTGCTTGCAGTGCTTTTATAATATGCATTACATGCAATAGACAGTAGAATGAAAGTAACATTTGGTCTTTATTTGAGTAAATAGTCCAATCTTTGTTCTTACAAACAGTTTGTGACCTTTTGACTTTTAACCTTATACTACATACAACCCAGTTATTGGATATTGAGAGTGGATGTTCAGCTATTCACGCTTGCAACATCTGATGATTCAGTCCATGTTTGTGTTTCTCCTTTATGTAAACGAAACGTCTTTGAGGGTTTCCATACGTAGTCTTTTGAAATTCGAAATCCTGTTAGTTCCATCGCCGATTTATTGTCCCTGCGTGTGCATATGCTACATGGCATATCCACGAGACGCTTGCACAAAGGTAATGAATGAGTAGGACCTCAGGCAAAGTATGACTGTAAATTAAACCACACAATTGTTCAAGCAAGTATCAAGTGATTATATCATGTGGAATCACTGTACATCGGCAACCGAAACCTTCCCTACCATCTAACCCGTGATGGATGTTTCCATAGATCCAATATCTTGATGTCTTGATACCTCTGATAGAAGCCTACCCGGGAGCCGCTGGCTTGGAAGGTGGGGCACATGTCGCTGCTACCTAGCGGTTGCCGTTAGAGATGCGCTACGCGTAGCTTGACGCGTTAATTGATTTTCTCGAGCTTCCGCATCAACGCATCTCGGCGATTTAGAGACTACCATACAACGACGTTAAGTTAACGTCCATCACCACCTGCATAGCCGACCACATACGCACAGGAACACGAGGCGTATATTGAGCTAAAATGGCTAGCTTTTTCGATCTTAAAGCCAGAAAAGCTGCGGCTGCCGCTAATGGCAACGCCGACCAGAAACAGGACAAGCCTACCAATACTCGGACTCAACCCTGGGTCGAAAAATAGTATGTATTTGCTCAAAACAGAACATTGAACGCAAACTCACTTTCTGCCTATAGCCGACCAAAGACCCTCAGCGATGTTACCGCTCAAGATCATACCGTCGACGTATTGCAAAGGACCCTTCAGTCCTCCAACGTGCGATTATCCTACCCCCGAACCACCGCGACCCATCAATACTGATTATCGTAGCTCCCTCACATGCTATTCTACGGCCCTCCTGGTACAGGAAAAACTTCAACCGTCCTGGCGCTGGCAAAAGAGCTCTACGGTCCCGAAATGATCAAGTCGAGAGTTCTCGAGCTCAACGCCTCCGATGAGCGTGGCATTTCCATCGTCCGAGAAAAGGTCAAGAACTTTGCGCGAATGCAATTGACCAACCCGGCCCCTGGCTACAAAGACAAATACCCCTGCCCTCCGTTCAAGATCATCATCCTCGACGAGGCCGATTCCATGACACAAGATGCCCAGAGTGCACTACGACGAACTATGGAAACGTACAGCAAGATCACCCGCTTTTGCTTGATCTGCAACTATGTCACTCGAATTATCGATCCCCTTGCCAGTCGATGCAGCAAATTCCGATTCAAGAGTCTGGACCAGAGCAATGCCAAGAAGCGACTCGAAGAGATTGCAGAGAAGGAAGGCGTGTCGCTTGAAGACGGCGCTGTTGAGGCTCTCATTAAGTGCAGCGAAGGTGATCTTCGAAAAGCAATTACCTACCTACAAAGTGCTGCTCGACTGGTAGGCGCCAGTGCCCCCGACAAGGACGGAGAGGGTGACGAAGCGATGGATGTGGACAAGCAGGCAGTTACAGTCAAGATCGTTGAAGACATTGCCGGTGTCATCCCGGAAAGCACCATACACGATCTTGTCAGCGCAATACGCCCAAAGAGTTCGGGGTCACAGTATCAGGCTATCTCTGATGTTATCGAGAAGCTGGTTGCAGATGGCTGGAGTGCAGGTCAAGTTGTGGGCCAGGTAAGTCGAACACATACCCTTTAACCGAATATTCACTGACATGTTGCAGCTCTATCAAACCTTGATATACGATGGCACAATTCCTGATGTGCAGAAGAACAAGATCGTTCTGGTCTTTTCAGAGGTTGATAAACGATTAGTAGACGGAGCTGATGAGCATCTTTCAGTCCTCGATCTGTCCGTGAGGATATCAGCCATCATGGCGAAGAAATAAGTTCTTCGACCTCATATGTAGGATTGTATCTCAGCAATGAGGAATGGAGTTGTGGTTAGATATGGATGGGCGTTTAAACTGGTTCTATACTGCCAGACATTTATTGTACTTGACATTGTTTTATGGTAGTCCTATACCGCGTCCTCCTGGCCAATTAATCCAAGGTTGCCATGCAAACCAGACCAGGCATCTTGTGGTTGCCCCGAGTTGCCCTTTTCCGTGTGCTTCCTCGTCTTACTTGGAGACTTGGGACCTGCTTCCAACCAGACATCATCTTCCGTCGTATCGGCTTGAGCCTCTTCCTCTTCCTCCTCGTCGACCTGACCCAGAAGATGATCGATCTCTTGCAATGTCTGCATAGAATTTTCCAACGCAAGCTGGCCGCCTTCAACCTGCTCCGCCACGTTCTCAAGGGTTGCGATTTTGGCCGAGTCGGCAGCAAGAACCCAATGTTGAATCTTACCAGTCAGGCCTGACCTTTCACCAGAGGGGAGGAACTCCCCTAAAACAGATCTGCGTCGAGATGCCGGTGCAGAGGAATGAGACGAGAGGAACAGGCTTTCTTCTTCCAGATGTTCAAGTGATTGACAGTTATCTTTAATTTCCTTGTCAAGAGTTGTGTTCACGTGTGCCTTCTGTGTGATAATTGCTCTCTGCTTCTTTGACAGAGCAAGAAGAGTTGCAATGTATGGTGTTAGAAGGTAGGTGCTGGATGCAGTTTCTGTTTCCTCTGCTTGTTGCTTGGTTGTGGATGGAGCCAGGACCGGAACTGCTGACGAATCAAACTTTTCGCCAACAGAGGACAGAAGAGATCGTCTACCTGAAAGGTATTTGGCGTATTTCTCCTTTATCGTGCCGAGTCGCTCGTTTATCGTGGCTTGGTCCGCAGTTGCTTGAGCATGGCTCTTGGAAACACTCTCCTCACCCCCTTCCTCATCGCCTGATGCTTTGCTCAACTCAGTCTCGATCCAGGTGATCAGTTCATTTCGTGTTGTATTCAGAGCATGTAGTCTGATGCCATTGCTCACTACATCAGGTAGGCCCTGGGCATTGGCTCTGGTTTCACGAAGTAGTTGCTCCTCACGCTTCAAAAGAAGCTTTGCTCTCAAGACAGTCTTTTCGAGTTGCGCAACTTGCTCCGTCAAGTCGGTCTTTTTGACGCTTTGTTGTGCAACGAGACTGTTCACTACCTCCTTTGGGACTTTGGGTAGACTCGCAGCTTCGTGGAAAACATCTTCGGGGTCTAGGTATTCAGGTGCAGCAGCAGGCTTCTGCATGAGCGAGTCAAGGTGACCCTGAACAGCCGAAAGACGGCTTTGCTTAGCCTGAAGTTTTAGAAGTGCTAACCGCTCTTCTAGTAGCTCGTTGCTGGACGAAGAGTCTTGGGTTGAAGACGATGAAGCGAGATTTGATTGCGCAGCATCTTCATACTTTCGACGTGCATCAACATTGGCTTTCAAAGCTTCGATGTACTCTCTGTAGAACCCTTTTGAATTAGGATCAGGAGTTACGTCGTGAGTTGCATCTGCCAGAGCCACAGGTTGCTTGACTGGGCCATCGTGAGAGCACGAGCCTAAATGAAGTGCCAAAACTCGTCGAATGTAATTGACTTGCTCTCGTGGCTTGATAAACGGACCAAGGGTTTTCTGAAACGTCTCAATCGTCTGTGAAGGATTCGTCATTTTGATTCGTATTTTGGCGGTGAAGTGTTCACTGATTCACGGCCTGTTGCTACGGTCTTAGTGGAAAGGAGTAAGTAAATAAACGAACTACATGGGCTGCTTAGACGATATTCGAATTGTGGCTAGTGTCGGCTTTCAGATTGACGACGCAGATTAAGACAACATTCATAGCGAAGATGCGAGATTCGATGAATATCAACTGAGATCTCTTGTTGGAATTGTCTCTCATGAATTCCAACAATTGCTTGTGAATAGAAACAAGAGCCTGAAGCTTCAGCCACATATCATTTAAGCACCCAACTGCGCCACAAACGCGAAGGAAGCTCAAAATGCGTTTAACCGTATTGGGGCTAGTGCGATATACTCCTAGGCTGCGATCTGAAATTTACGATCGCGACTTGAACTCTCCAATTCAGTGACGACTCCATACAATCTTTCAACGCCTGCGCATCAATTGCAAACCCCCAAGCATCCAGTCAACCGCTATATAATCACCACAGTCGCGGTTGGTGGCAAACTCATGGTCATTTAATAATCTAACGCCCCGGGTTTTTGTCGAGAACATCGACGTTCTCCAACAACAACAACCTTCATATCTACCTAATTAATCTAGCCACCATGTCCGACGCAAATCGCGATGTGTCGCAGTACAAGTACTCGGCAATGTCGAACCTGGTTCTCCAGGCCGATCGTCGTTTCGTCACGAGACGAACCGATGAGACTACTGGTGACCCAGAGTCGCTGGCTGGACGCTTGAGTATTCGAGATATGGGTGCCCGAGTCGCACGCGACGACGCGCCGAAATCAAAGAAGCAGCCTGGCATGCCCGACATCGAGCGAGGTAGTCTAAGAGAAGGCGAAGATATCCTAGCGCGGGAGCAAAAACGACGAAAGGCAGAAGCGCCTCAATCGACAGGAGTCCTCGGCAACACTGATCTTTTCGTGGAAGGCATCACATACCGACCGCGAACCGCTGCGACACGGGCGACTTTCGACTTAATTATCACTATAGTAGCCAACAACCTTGGCGACGTACCACACGAGGTTGTGCGCAGTGCGGCAGATGCTGTTTTGGAGTTTTTGAAGGACGATGACTTGAAGGACTTGGATAAGAAGCGAGAAGTCGACGATATTCTTGGCGTGACATTAAATCCTAAGCAGTTCAACGAGCTTGTGAATCTCGGCAAGAAGATCACCGATTACGATGCCCAGGATGACGACGACGACGTTGCTATGGGAGGCGCCGACGGCGACGATGCTGAAATAGATGAGCGCCAGGGTGTTGCAGTTGCTTTCGACGAAGACGAGGACGATGAGGAGGGTGGCTTAGTCAATGAGGTCCGTGACGAGTCATCCGACGAGGAAGAGGATGAGGAAGAGAAGGATGAGAATGCTGAGGGCAAGGAAGATGATGCTGTTGCCGATGTCGGTGACGAAATGATTCTCGACTCTGCGCCTTCAGGAGGAAAACAGGACGAAAAAGAGAAGCACAGCATACCGGCCCGGGATATCGATGCTTTCTGGTTAAGGCGTGAAATTGGAACTCTCTACCCAGATGCCCACGAGCAGACCGACAAGACAAAGGCTGCACTTCAAATCCTATCGGGTGAACCTGGCGAGGATGGTGAGGAGAAGTCTCTTGGTGAGGTTGAGAACGACTTGATGGACCTGTTCGACTACAATCACCACGAGCTGGTTCGAAAGCTGGTCGAGAACAGGGAAAAGGTCTTCTGGCTCACAAAACTGGCACGGACCGAGACCCCCGAGGAACACGCCAACGTGGAGCGAGAGATGATTTCAGAAGGACTACAATGGATCCTGGACGAGCTCAAGGGCAAGAGTGTCAACGACGGCAAGAAGGGCAAGATGGACATCAAGATGGACATTGATGTTCCGGCCTCTTTTACAGCCGAAGCACCCAAGACTGAACGCGCCGAAGGTCAACTCGTTGGCGGACTTCAGCCCCGAAAACTCATTAACCTTGATAACCTGGTTTTCGACCAGGGTAACCATCTCATGACAAACCCCAAGGTCCGCCTACCAGAAGGCTCAACAAAGAGGACTTTCAAGGGTTACGAGGAAATCCACATCCCAACACCCAAGAAACGCAACGAACCCGGCGATGTCACGATGCCCATTACTGATATGCCTGAGTGGGCGCGAAACCCCTTCAGCAAAAACCAATCGCTGAACAAGATCCAGTCAAAGTGTTATCCTTCGGCATTCAACGACGACGGAAACATGCTTGTTTGTGCTCCCACTGGTAGTGGAAAGACCAATGTTGGTATGCTCACGATTCTTCGAGAGATTGGAAAGCACCGTAACCCTGAGACTGGCGATATCGATCTTGATGCTTTCAAAATCGTCTGTATTGCTCCTCTGAAGGCTCTTGTCCAGGAACAGGTCGGCAACTTGGGTAACAGACTTGAGCCGTACGGCATCAGGGTTGCTGAGTTGACGGGTGATCGCCAACTCACTAAGCAACAAATCGCCGAGACCCAGATTATCGTCACTACGCCTGAAAAGTGGGATGTCATTACCCGAAAATCTAATGACCTGACCTACACCAATCTTGTACGCCTTATCATCATTGACGAAATCCATCTGCTGCACGATGACCGTGGTCCTGTGCTGGAGAGCATTGTCAGCCGAACTATCCGCAAGACTGAACAGACTGGCGAGCCAGTTCGAATCCTTGGTCTATCTGCTACCCTCCCCAACTACAAAGATGTCGCAAGCTTCTTGCGAGTTGACACGGACAAGGGCCTCTTCCATTTCGACAGCTCTTACAGACCTTGCCCTCTGCGACAGGAATTCATTGGTGTCACTGACCGAAAAGCCATCAAGCAGTTGAAGACTATGAACGATGTCTGTTACAACAAGGTTATTGAGCATGTAGGCACAAACCGCAACCAGATGCTTATCTTTGTTCATTCACGAAAGGAGACTGCGAAGACTGCCCGTTACATTCGAGACAAGGCTGTTGAATCAGACACAATTCACCAAATCCTTCGTCATGACGCTGGTAGCCGCGAGGTCCTCGAAGAAGCATCTTCTCAGGCAACCGACCAGGACTTGAAAGATATTCTACCTTACGGCTTCGGTATTCACCATGCTGGTATGAGCAGAGTTGACAGGACAGATGTCGAGGACCTCTTCGCCCGTGGTGCTATCCAAGTTTTGGTGTGTACTGCTACACTGGCCTGGGGTGTGAACTTGCCTGCCCATACAGTCATCATCAAGGGAACCCAAGTTTACTCCCCTGAAAAGGGTAGCTGGGTCGAACTAAGCCCCCAGGATGTTCTTCAGATGCTTGGACGTGCCGGTCGACCCCAGTATGACACGTATGGTGAAGGTATCATCATCACAACTCAGAGTGAAATGCAGTATTACCTATCACTTCTGAACCAACAACTTCCAATTGAAAGTCAATTTGTTAGCAAGCTGGTGGATAATTTGAATGCTGAGGTTGTACTTGGTAACGTCAGGACCCGTGACGAGGGTGTCGAATGGCTGGGCTATACATATCTGTTCGTTAGAATGCTTCGCTCTCCTGGTCTTTATCAGGTTGGAGCAGAATACGAGGATGATGAGGCTCTTGAGCAGAAACGAGTTGATCTCGTTCATTCAGCAGCTATGGTTCTGCGCAAGTCGAACCTAGTCAAGTATGACGAGAAGACAGGCAAGCTACAATCCACTGAGCTTGGTCGCATCGCTTCTCACTACTATATCACCTTCGGGTCTATGGAGACCTACAACAACCTCATTCAGCCTTCCATTACTACTATCGAGCTCTTCCGCGTCTTTGCTCTCAGTGCTGAGTTCAAGTACATTCCAGTGCGACAAGACGAAAAACTCGAGTTGGCGAAGCTATTAGGTAGAGTGCCAATCCCTGTCAAGGAGAGTATCGAGGAGCCTCACGCCAAGATTAATGTGCTCTTGCAAGCATACATCTCACGCCTCAAGCTTGATGGCTTGGCCTTGATGGCTGACATGGTATACGTCACACAATCGGCTGGCCGTATCCTGCGTGCTATCTTTGAGATTGCCTTGAAGAAGGGCTGGGCATCTGTTGCTAAGACTGCATTGGATCTTTGCAAAATGGCAGAGAAGCGCATGTGGCCTACGATGTCTCCTCTACGCCAGTTTCCCTCTTGCCCTAGAGATGTTGTCCAGAAGGCTGAGAAGATTGACGTGTCTTGGAGCAGCTATTTTGACCTGGATCCCCCACGCATGGGTGAGCTCCTTGGTCTACCCCGAGCTGGCCGAACTGTCTGCGGTTTAGTGTCCAAGTTCCCTCGAGTCGAAGTCCAAGCTCAGGTCCAACCCATGACTAGATCTATGTTGCGTGTTGAGCTCAGCATCACCCCTAACTTTGAATGGGATGATTCTATTCATGGTGCTGCTGAAAGCTTCTGGATCTTGGTCGAGGACTGTGATGGTGAAGATATCCTCTATCACGATACCTTCTTGCTGCGCAAGGAATATGCTGAGTCGGAGCAAAACGAGCATATCGTTGACTTTACAGTTCCTATCACTGACCCAATGCCTCCTAATTATTTCGTCTCGGTTGTTTCCGATCGATGGATGCATGCTGAGACCAGACTTCCTGTTCCTTTCCATAAGCTGATCTTGCCTGAGAAGTTCCCTCCCCATACCGAGCTTCTCGAGCTTCAACCCCTCCCCGTTGCCGCTCTCAAGGTGCAAGAATACGTCAATCTCTACCCTTCGTGGAAGCAATTCAACAGGATTCAGACACAAACTTTCAACTCGCTCTACAAGACAGACCAGAACGTCTTTATTGGCGCCCCCACGGGCAGTGGCAAGACTGTGTGTGCTGAGTTTGCTCTTCTAAGGCACTGGACCAAGGGTGATGTTGGCCGAGCGGTATACATTGCTCCCTTCCAAGAACTTGTCGACTCTCGTCTTCAAGACTGGCAGAAGAGGCTTGGTTCCCTCAACGGGGGCAAGGAAATTGTCAAGCTTACTGGTGAGACAGCGACCGATCTCAAGCTCTTAGAGAAGGGTGACTTGATCATGGCGACACCCACCCAGTGGGATGTACTGTCCAGGCAATGGAAGCGACGCAAGAACGTTCAGACAGTGGAGCTTTTCATCGCTGATGAAGTTCACTTGCTCGGCGGTGCCCAGGGCTATGTGTACGAGACTATTGTCTCTCGTATGCACTACATTCGTACTCAAACTGAACTGCCCCTGCGAATTATTGCCCTGAGCGTCTCCCTGGCGAACGCCCGAGATATTGGTGAATGGATTGATGCGAAGAAGCATGACATCTACAACTTCAGCCCTCATATCCGACCAGTGCCACTCGAACTTCACCTTCAGTCATTTGCCAACCCTCACTTCCCTTCCCTTATGCTTGCAATGGCCAAACCCACATATTTGGCTATTACACAAATGTCTTCTGACAAGCCCGCTATGATCTTTGTACCCAGCCGCAAACAGACCCGTGCAACTGCTCGAGATCTCTTGGCCGCGGCGTTCGCTGACGATGACGAAGACCGTTTCCTTCATGCTGAGGTGGAGCAGATGCAACCTCTGCTTGATCGCATCAATGAGGAGGCCCTTGCCGAGGCACTCTCTCACGGTGTTGGCTACTACCACGAAGCTCTTAGCCAGAGCGACAAGCGCATTGTTAAGCATCTTTATGATAATGGTGCTATCCAGGTCCTTGTCGCGTCTCGAGACGTTTGCTGGGAGCTCAACAGCACTGCACATCTTGTCATTGTCATGGGTACACAATATTTCGAGGGCCGAGAGCACCGATATGTTGACTACCCACTTAGTGAGGTACTTCACATGTTTGGTAAGGCCCTCCGCCCATCGAAGGATGGTCGTGGCCGTGGTGTCCTCATGCTGCCTCAAGTGAAGCGCGAGTACTACAAGAAGTTCCTCAATGAGGCGCTGCCTGTTGAGTCTCACCTCCACAACTACTTGCACGACGTTTTTGTGACGGAGATCAGCACCAAGATGATCGAGTCCGGTGATGACGCGATCAACTGGACTACCTTTACCTACTTCTACCGAAGACTACTCGCCAACCCCAGCTACTACAGTCTGACCAGCACAACACACGAGGGTCTGAGCAACTACATGTCTGACTTGGTTGAGACAACTCTGCGCGAGCTTGGCGAGTCTAAGATCATTGACTTCGATGAGGACGACGGATCTGTGGCTCCTCAGAACGCCGCCATGATCGCTGCTTACTACAACATTTCCTACATTACCATGCAGACCTTCCTGCTTTCGTTGGGCGCTCGTACCAAGCTCAAGGGTATCATGGAGATTGTTACTTCAGCCACTGAATTCGAGACGATTCAGATCAGACGTCACGAGGATGGTCTGTTGCGACGCATTTACGATCGGGTTCCTGTCAAGATGTCCGAAGCAGTCTACGACTCACCACACTTCAAGTCTTTCGTTCTACTTCAGGCTCACTTCTCTCGCATGCAGCTGCCGATCGACTTGGCGAAGGATCAGGAGATTCTACTAACCAAGGTCCTGAGCCTCCTTAGCGCCATAGTTGACATTCTGTCTTCAGACGGACACCTGAACGCCATGAGCGCCATGGAGATGTCGCAAATGATCGTCCAGGGAATGTGGGACCGGGATAGCCCTCTCAAACAGATTCCTCACTTCTCTCCGGAAGTTGTCAAGGTGGCTAACGAATTTGGGTATGTAGCGGGCTGTGATTTACAGATTGAAGCTTCAACTAACAACCATCACAGAATCAAGGACATCTTTGATTTCATGGAAGCCATGAATCCGGACGAGAACACTGATTACAACAAGCTCGTTAAGCGACTCGGTCTATCCCAAAACCAATTGGCACAGGCAGCCAACTTCACAAACGACAAATACCCCGATCTTGAGCTTGAGCACGAGGTTCTGGAAGAGGACGAGATCAGGGCTGGTGAACCCGCCTACCTGAACATCAAGATTGCTCGCAACCTGGAGGAGGAAGACGGCGATTATGACTCCACCGTACACGCACCATTCTATCCCTCCAAGAAGATGGAGAACTGGTGGTTGGTTGTTGGTGAAGAGAAGACCAAGAGCCTCTTGGCCATCAAACGAGTGACAATTGGACGGGAGCTAAATGTCCGTCTTGAGTACACGGTGCCATCACCAGGTGAGCATGATCTGAAGCTCTTCCTGATGAGCGACAGCTATGTTGGAGTCGATCAAGAGCGGGAGTTCTCGGTCACAGCGGCCGAAGGTATGGATGTGGACGAGGAGGAGGATTCGGACGAAGACGAGGAGTAGAAGCTCATAGCTTACTCCAACCAACACGGCGATGGCCAGCGATGGCTTTGTACACTACTACATAACTACGAATGCGAATTTAGGGTTTAATATGCGAATCTATCAACTTGGACGATGACTTCAGATATAGCATGTGACTGAGATGTGCTCTTTAAGGGGAGTTATGTCGATACAAGCTGAGTTGTGTGGATGTTTGATGGTGCGACACGAGTTACAGAGGCGTGAAAAGTTGATATGGGTGTTCACAACGCCAAACGCGTCTAGTGACCGACAAAGCGACGACGTGACTTTATCAGGGAGGAAACAGTGAAGATGCTATGAAAATGGGCTAAGGACGCGTCCCCCCGTTGGTCTCGTATACCTGGGCGTCGAATCAGCGTTAGCTACGCGCTTGGCCTTTGGTGTCGTGTGTGAGAAGACAAGAACCTGGGGTTGGGGTCGGATTGCTGATGACGCCGCCTGCCCATATACGCATCACGTGACCGTGCATTCTCTGGTGACGTTTGAAAGTGCTTCCCTTGCTCAGGCCCAGCCCGGCAACTCGCACCAGCGTTTTTTCTTTCGTCACCCCCAACACCCCAGCATTTTGACGAAGCGCCTTCCATCAATTGCGCAACAATTTCATTAACAAACCTTCATCGCGATACGAATCTTGCGCCCCATTGACACGCGCGATACGCCTTCAGCTACGCGTTCGCCTATCTTTTACAAGCTGGAATTGCATCCCTAGGTGCTGCCTACAGTCGCCAGCGAAACATCATTACTATTTGCATAATGGCCGATCAGGTTGCCGAGAAGCCCGAGGTTGAGGCTCCTGCAACCGACGCGCAGGAAGCTCCTGCTACTGAGAAAACTGTGGAGCCATCATCAAACGGAGACGACGCCGCGAAGGCCGATGGCGAAGCAAACAAGGAGGAAACAAAGACCGCTGAGGGTAAGTTATGATCACGGTATACCTGGCACCTATCGCGCACCTGGCCGCATTGCTCTTCAAATCGCGCCTTGATCTCTCGCGTGCACCATGCCACGGGCGCGTTCTTCACTTCGTCAGACTCATGCTGACCACATTGCGCAATCAGAAAACAAGGAAGCCGGAAGCTCAGAGAAGCCCGTCGAAAACACAGGCGCGACCGAAGCCTCAAAGACCGCTGACGAGAGTGCCGACGTTGAAATGAAGGACGCGACCGAGACCCCGGCTGCCGGGGAGACCAAGACAGAAACCTCGGCCCCATCAGTTGACGGCGAGACAGCGACTGAGAATGCTGCCACTGAGACTCCCTCGTCAAAGGGCAAGAATAATCGACGCAAGTCGACTGGTGGCAACACCCGCAAGAGCCTGAGCAAGAAGGCCTCCAAGGCGCGTCTTGTCACGCATCTGGATGCCAAGCCAGGAGACCACTTCTTAGTCAAGCTTAAGGGATTCCCCGCTTGGCCTGCTATCATTTGCGATGAATCAATGCTGCCTCAAGCTCTGGTTGATAGCCGTCCGGTAGCTGCGGCACGACCTGATGGCACCTACACAGAGGCCTATGCCGATGGTGGCAAACGTGTCAACGATAGAACATTCCCTGTCATGTATCTTCACACAAACGAATTGTAAGTTTCTCCCCATTTGGGTAAAGGACTCTCTCTAACTCGACTACAGTGGCTGGGTGCCCAATAGTCTCCTGACAGAACTCACGCCTGAGAAGGCTCGAGAAACCATCACTGAGAAGATGCGCAAGGATCTCAAAGAGGCTTTCACACGCGCAGCCGAACACAATGATCTCGATACCTATAAGGATATGCTCAAGCAATTCCAAGACGAACTGATCGCTAAGCAGCAAGCTGCCGCAACACCCAAGAAATCCAAGAAGGGCAAGGGCAAGGCCTCCGACGAAGATGTCGATATGGAGGATGTCGATGATACCACAGCGGAGAAGGCAAAGTCGAAGAAGCGCAAGGCTGAGGATGACGTGAGCGTAAGCACAACCCCGGCATGTCTGCCTGGAACCGAGATACTAACTATGGATCTTAGACACCACAAAAGACCGACTCGGTTAAGAAGCCAAAGATTAAGCTCAACACCTCGACGCCCAAGGCTGCCAACGGCACTCCCAAGGCCAAAGAAGAATCTGCGGCTAAAACCAAAGTCAAGGTCAAGAAGTCTGCTGATAAGAAGGCTGAGAGTAGCAAGAAGGCCAAGATGACCCCTGAGGAGCGACGACACCACAAGGAGGTAAGCGCATTTCATCGCCCAACAGTATTAAACAGTGCTAACAATGAAGCAGAAGGAGGTCCTCTACCTGCGCCACAAGCTTCAACGAGGTCTCCTCACCAGGGATCAACAACCCCAGGAGTCAGAGATGGAGCAAATGTCTGAATACGTTACCATGTTGGAGAATTTGAAGGACTTGGAGGTGTCTATCATCCGCGGGACCAAGATCAACAAGGTTCTCAAGGCCATGCTCAAGCTGGAGTCAATCCCACGGGAGGAGGAATTCCACTTCAAGGACCGTTCGCAAGTTCTTTTGGACAAGTGGAATAAGCTCCTGACTGCTGAGCCCACAGCGCCTGCTGCCGAGTCCACCAACGGTGTGAACGGCAAGTCGGAAGCTAAGCCGGAAGAGAAGAACGACGACAGTGGCAAGAAGACCAGCGAAGAGCCCAAGTCGGATTCCCCAAAGGCCTCTGAGCCCAAGGCTGATGAGGCCGATAAGTCGGAAGAGGAGAAGATCGAGGAGACACCACAAGCCTCGGCTTCTGAAGAGAAGAAGGACGATGTAGGTGATGAATTCGAGACATGAATATGGACCCAAGCTAACAGAGACAAAGACTGCCGCTCCCCCTGAGCCTGTTGAAACCGCAGCTTAGGATAATTAAGGTGTCGTGCGGCTCATGGTGGTTTAGAACAAATTCTTTCACGGCGTCAAGGTTATGGTCTACCAACTCTGGTATTTTCCGTCTCTTTTTTACCTTTTCTTACGGTTTTGTCTTTTCAACTGTGGTAAAAGTGACTTCATCGCGTCTTTTCGCTATCTGTATGAATATCTGCCAAGTCTGGTGGCAGAGTCCGCCGCGACTCAACGGAGTCGTAATAAGCCCGGCAGGAATGGGGGGCAGGAAACATCTTTCAGGGGGGTGTACAAACGGTAAAAACTAAGGATGCTGAGACTCGGAGCCTCGTTCTTAATAGGTTTTCTTGAACCAAAGGGCAGGAAGAGCTCACTCCAGGTCATATGGTACAGGAACGGACAGGGAGGGGAAGGGATGTGAAGCTCGAGGATGATATAGTTTTGAGAGGAGGCGTGGCGTATGAAACGTGGATATGGCGAACAACAGCATACAGATGATGAATGGGCAAAGAACTAGATGTACTGGAGGATGAAATTTACATATTCAAGAAATGGCTGTACACGGTTGCTTTTTCTAATTGTCTTGATGAAGCTACATATTCGTACCTAGGTAAGTACACATAGGAGAGTCAGAGGGAGAGAGGTATCCAGATATTAGCGGTCGCTGGGATACAGTGCGAATTACAGTGTCATTAGACGCGCCTACCGTCTGAAAACGCGTTGACCTTCAACATCAACCCGAACTTGATGAACTTCATCTCCAGAATACTGTCATTATTCTTGTTGTGAAGGAATCAATCATGGCACGCGAAGAAGTTAAACAAGAAGGCTACAGCCAAGAGGACCACCAGGTGACAGATAACTCTGCCCCGATATTCATCGACCCCTTTCGCTAACGCAACAGACAGGTCGCCTATATTTTTGACCCTGAAGACGATGGGACACAGAAGAAGTCTACTAAACGCAGAAGAGTGTCAAAACAAGCACAGAAATCTGAAGATTCATCGCCTTTTGTGCCTTTGCTCAACGGTGCCGAGAAGCATGAGTTTGTCCAACTAAGGGAGTCCCTATTTCAGGAGAGCTGGACAAAGGTTGATGAACGCATTGAGGTGGGTGAAAGAGATTCATATTCATACCCAAGAAACAACTCTCACACAAAATAGGGAATCCTTAAAAACTCAAACTTTGAAACTCTCCACGATGTCAGCGATTTTGTTAAGGATGCAGTAACAGACTCGTAAGAGCCCAACCCCAGAAACCATTTCACTTGCAGGCAACCCCTAATTCTCGTACAGTGGGGATAGGATCCCTTCAACTTTCATCATTACCGGACCCAACATCGCTTCACAGGATCTTCTCTTTCAACAACTATCAGAGACACTTCAACAAACAACACAAAGCAAGTTTGTTGGCTTGAGGTCTTCCGAGGCATCAACCCTCAAGGCAGCGTTGAAGAAGATCATTCGGGATGTCACAGCCAAGGCTTCTGACGATGAAGACGATAATCTTCAAGTTGGAGACGGTCGTGAGGTAAGTCGCCTTTGATGGTATGTAATTCTCATACTCATGCGTCACAGGGCCGAAGGTATCTTGACTATGATCTTGAAGCATTGCACGCATTTATCAAATCTCAGAACTGCGAGCATGTTTTTGTCGCATTTCAAGACAGTGAGGGTTTTGACAGCAGTCTGTTGTCCGATTTGATCATTCTCTTCAAGTATGTTTTATATTCTAGATGCCACTTCTAGCCTACTAACTGTTGAAGCTCGTGGCGCCCACGTATCCCTTTTACTTTGCTCTTTGGTATCGCGACATCAGTCGAGCTCCTCCAAGCCAGGTTGCTCAAGGCTGCATGCCAGCAGATTTATGGAGCACAGTTTGACGTTGTCCAGACCTCAGCCATTCTTGAGACCGTCTTCAAAACAGCCGTGGCAGCGTCGGATGCCCCTGTGTTGATGGGAACGTCGCTTCTTTATAGCATGCTTGATCGTCAACATAATCAAGTCTCAGGTATCCAGACCTTTGCAATGTCATTAAAGGTACGTTTTGCAGAACAGAAACGAGCAAAAACTTTTACTAAGAGCAACAGTACGCTTATATGTGTCACTTCTACGCAAACCCTCTCAGTGTTCTTTCACATGTCCCATCGTTCCAAGCAGAGCACATCGAGGCAATCCGACACACAGACTCTTTCAAAGAAACTGTGGAAAGGGCAGTGGAAACTGGGGTCTTGGAGAACGTGCAGTATGCCAAAGGTTTACTCGAAGACAACGAGTTCCTGGCTTCGCAAGTTCAAAATAGCCTCACTGAACGCCAAGAGCGTATCGAAGATTTCCTTCGAGCATTGCTCATTGCCAAGGAGGCAGAAGCGCAAGATATTGAGTTTTCCAAAGCCTATGTTGATGCTTTGGAGGATGGTGTTTCAATAACAGATAACTCAAGGGCTATCGAATCGGTACGACGTATGGATGTCAATGAGCTGCTGGCTCTACTTGGCAAGATGGTAGCAATTCTGCGAGATGGAGACGTTGATCTGCTACTTGGCCCAGCAACCAAGCAAACAGATGTTGATTTCCGAAATGCGCTATCAAAACAACTTGCAAACCTGGAGCAGCTGCATTCAAAAGCACAAAAGGAGAGCATCACTCTGCGAAGCAAGTACAGTGGTCAGGGCAAAGTTGCGCGAACCACTGTTATTGCACAAAGAGTTCAACTGAGCCACGATTCAGCAGCACTTACAGATGAGGACAAGCAACTTACTCAAATCATTGATGATGTTACTGCGTTGCTCGTTAAGCACGTCCAGGCTTTGAGGCCTGGTTCCCTTTTGTCGTCGGAAAGCTGGCTGTACGATTCTCGGGCCCCATCGCAGGATGTGTCTGTGCCTCGACCGAGGGCAGTCCTAGAGCGCGGCCTTACAAGACCGCACGACTACCTGTCCTGCTCATGCTGCAAACCAGGTGACGGAGAACTCCCCGCAACGCTGCCGGCCACTGCACTCTTATATCGTCTATACACGGAGACGGGAAGTCTGATTAATGTGGCAGATCTATGGACTGCATTTTCTGCGCTGGTAGGCGACGAGGAAACGGACGAACGCAAGTCGCTGGTCATGTTTTACCGTGCTCTGGCTGAGCTGAGGGCTTTGGGATTTGTCAAAGCAAGCAAAAAGAAAGCGGATCATATTGCCAAGCTGAAGTGGCTCTAAGCATGTTTGCATTTGCAATTGGCCGACAGAGTTTGCAAAAAGAGAGACATGGCGATAAAGAGTGAGCACTTGGAGACTGCAACCGCACATAAAGGTGGTCCTTTGTGGACTCTTTTGAGGAGGGGGAGGGACGGAATTAATGATGTCTTGGGAGCAGGTTTTTCTGGGTTTGTTTTTATGTTACTAGCTAATGAAGACCGAGGTCGAGTTAATGGCCACGGAAGAAGAAAGTGTCGTCAGTCTAAGACACCAGGTGGCTGGGAGGGTTGCAATTGGAGACGTTTGGAGCACAGCCAGCGCAGCAGAATGCAAGACATGCAGGAGTAGAAAAGAATCAGACGCCGGGAGCGGAGCGGACTGCATGGAACAAAGCATCATGTGAGTGCACTAATTATGCTGTCTGTCTACCTTGCTGTAGTCTGTAAATATGTTAGTTATGTCATGTATTCTTTATCATCATGGTCTTAAGAATGGAGCATGAATCTTTGGGGAAAGAGAACAAAAGAGTGAATAATCGAATAAAAGGCGGTAAACTAGATTTATTTTGAACACATCATTGTTCGTTCTTGTTCCGAGACATCACTTTGAGTCATGACCACCAGTCACATTCCACGCCATCATTTGTTGGTGTTTTCTTGCTTCAATGAACCAAGCGCCTCCAGACCAACCCAATTGCGTCTGGTTCTGATGGGTTAAGTTAGTTAGTTAGCAGCAGTCCTTTAGGTGCGAATGCAATACAGTTGGTTCTCCAGTCTGTCTCTGTCTCAGTCTCAGTCTCAAGGCCACTAATAAACCCCGAGTCTTACCTGGAGCCGGGTCCGTCTGAGTTGGCAGGAAGCTTTTTATTAGTCTAACGTAGTTCCCATCCAACAAGCCGATCAAAGTGTGGCAGCCAGAGACCAGACTCATGAGCTCAAAGCGGTTCCAGGTTCAGTTCAGGCCTGAGCTGTCAAAGCCCGCTTTGCCCAGAACAGCTGCTGGGGTGTGCGTGAGTTTTTGTTTCCAAAAAGAGAAACAGAACAGAAGGGAACAAGAACAAGAACAAGAAACGAGTCCGGTTGGCGTTGGTCACAAAGACGGTTCGGCTGGCTGTTCGCGATCCTAGCTTCTCATGTCACTCAGTCTCTAAGTCTTAAGAGGGCGGGGTTTCGCTCATAAGACTAAAAGCAATAGCATCCAGTATCTTTCTGTCCATCCATCTATCTAAGTACAAGACATCTCTTTCTATTTCATCTCTTTCTATTTCATATTCCTCTTATCTCTTCACTCGTTCGCTTTTGCCTTGATCAGCCCTCTTGGTTCTCGCCTCAGTTCTATTCCAAGCCCTACGGAAAGTCCGAGAATACAGAATACCAGTGTAGGATTCGACTACAAAACTCAAAACTCCAGCCTGCGCTGTCATTCACTGCACTGCGGAGAAGACCGCTGTTGATAGCCACCCCGCCGAGGCCAATTCACCATCACTAGTCATCATTGATTGACTGTCAATCAAAATCAAGAACTATTCCTATTCAGAATTGTCAATCTTGGGAGGCAACAAGAGACCGGAACTCTTGATCTACAAAAAGAAAGCTTGAAGCTGCGAAGCTGCGAAGCTCAATTCAACTCTATTATACCATCATATCCTCTACCAACCTCTCCAGCAACGCAACAGCCAATCCGCCACTATGATGCGAGGCGAGATTCCTTCAAGGCATCGCCAGGCTTTTGCTCAGCGACGATTGGCCAAGAACCCAAACCTCCAACGAAAGTTGGAACAGATGGCTCTACCACTGGCACCTCTAGTTCAGCTCACTACAGGCGCTGTCCACCCATCGTTTCCCACTACCGTCCTCAACTTCTGGCTGCTCACCGATGAGCAGCTCGAGTCTCTCGCCCAGTTCTACCACCAGAGGACACCCAGCCCGTGGACAAACCAATACCCATGCCCAGTCACATGGCGATCTGATCTGCCTCTCGAGGAGAAACGGCGCAAGATGGGAAAGTTCATTGGCCTTCGAGGTTGCGAATCACCAATCTTGCTCAAGACAGAGGAGGAGATCCTGGCAGAGGCACGCAGAGCCAGACTCGCGGCCGAGGAGGACCTTTGGAGGCGAAAGCACTTTTCCTGATTGCATCAAGCGGAGGATAGCCGGCGTTGGTATGGTTAATTGAGGGTTAATAATCTGTATTTGTCAGTGGTTTACAGGAGTTTTGCATATGGTTTTGTCGTCTTTTCTTTGCTTTTCGTTTGCATCTAGGAGGTCGCATTGTTAGACATGGCCAACTAGCCAGCGCACATCATTGCATTTTCATTGGAGTACAGAGATAGGTGAAAGACAACCGATATATCAATAGAGAAGAAGCCCATGCTACTATTTTCAAAAACACCTTCAACGCCGATTGATGTTGGTACCCCTCTCTTCATCCCGATGCGCACCGAGTGTGCGCCTTGCCAGATATGTGGTATACTATACAAACCCGAACTGGGGAAACAGGTTCGTACTCTTGTGTATATAAAAGACGTCTCCTTTCTTGCGATCCGTCATTGAGGAGAATCTGCCTTTGCTTATTCCTGGGCGGCCTGCTTTGAAGGGCTGTCAATCATAACAGCATCCTCCTCACTGGTAGTCTTGGCAGAAGAGCTCTGCTCAGAGTCGAGCTCCTTCATGAACTCTGTCTGAATCTGTCCACGACGCTTCTCCCACCATTGCTTCTCTGACTCGGCTTGGGCAAGGATCTCCTCGAGTGAGCTGCGCATGGCAGCGTTGGCGGTCATCTCGTGGGCAGACTGGAAGATGGACTGGCCCCAGTTGGGGGCAAGAGCGTTGGCCTGTGTGGTGTAAGTAAAATGTACATAACATCAAATCAGAGCGCATGCGCCAGAACGAGCGAGCGGATATACCTCTGTAACAACATCTCTCAACTCCTCCTCCATCTCCTTCTCAGCGCGCTGGAATCGCTGCCACAGGTCATCGCCCACACTGCCTCGCGCCAACAGAGAACCACAGGCTTGCTTGGCTGACTTGATCTGGATCAGACGACGGATGTCCTCGACGGCGCGGCGCAACAGGGCAGCACGGAGGACGCTCTCGGGAACCTTGGGTCCCTTTTCGGTGCCGTCTTCGAGGTGCAGCAGGGAGAGGTAGACGTTGCGCTGGAGATGGGGGCCGAACCATGGAGCCAGGTTGGCGCTCTCGGCTGTTTCAAGAGTTAATGCCCATTCAATTTGTTTCCAAGGTTTGTCAGGGACATACCAGCTTGTCGTTTTCGGTAAATCGTCGAGAATGTCATGAGTGCGCTGCCGAGAACGATAACATAGGCAAAGGGAAGGGCAAGGCCCTTCCAATCGATGTCGAGCATGATGAATGGTGGTTATGAAAGAAAAAAACACGATTTGTCCGTGTGCTGTAATTAAAACGAGTGTCAAGAAAGAAGTCGAGCCGGCCGTGATTGAGGGATGTGGGATGGTCAATCGACAAGAATACAGATTGCAGATTAAGGTACGGATACAGTAGTAGTAATACAGCTAAAGTGGTAAGTGGTGGTGGTGTGGCGCATTATTCAACTTTAGGCCAGATAACGTTTCTGCTTTGTCTTGTGTGGCTGTTGAATCGTGGCTGTGTGTTATGGGCCCCTGGATTTGACTGCCGTGCGACGTCACTGAAGGATTAGATAAGCTCTTTCTCCACTCACTGTGTACCTAGGCAGGTAGGCACCGCTGGATGACGCTGTGCTTTCACTGAAGTGAGCAGTGTTAGGTAAGGTACGTACCCGCACAGACTCGAGCTTCAGGTACCTCCAGCACTTTCTTCTTCGATGCTGTTGCTTCATTGAGTTCCAACTTGACATACTATTAGGCTTTTCTACTTTTATAACCCTTTCGTCTTCGCGATTTCTTCTGAGGAACTTGTCGTTTACGTCTTTTACAGCACAAACACCGTGTGCAAAGGCGACAAAGATCACGCCGACAACCCCCACCAAAGACCGTACATCACCAGCAGCAAGTCAAGTCTTAAGAACAGTGCCCGCCATGTTGCTGCGACTCCGGGGCCCCGACGGTATGGCCCGTCTGACCGTCGAGCCTACAACTACCTTTGGAGATTTGGGAGAGCAGGTTAGTTGTGCTCCATGCTCAACCTGTCCTTGTCCCCGCTGACGTTGGCCATCTCTAGCTACTTGATCAACTTCCCAAGACTGTCGATCCCACGACCATAGCTCTATCCAACGCACCAAACGGAGGTGACTCGAAGCGACTGGGCGACATCATCAACTTCAAAGTTGGTCAGATCGGTCTCAAGTTAGTCTACACTCATAAGGTCTTCACGGTCAAGAAAGCTAACGTCACAGGCACGGCGACCTCATCTTTCTCACCTACCAACATACTGGTGCCGCCAACGGTGAAGCTCTCGAGACATCCAACACTTCCGCCAGGCTCAACGGAAAGCCGGTGCTACCAACCGAGGACCTGCCTATTAACCCCAAACCCGAGAGGATCTCTAGACCATGGGAGGTGGTACGTCAATCCGCTCTGGACGATCGATTAGACCGACAAGATGGCAAAATTCCTCGAGGAATCGATCGCATGTGTCGCCATGGCCCCAAGGGCATGTGTGACTACTGTCAACCTCTTGACCCCTTCAACCCTGGCTACCTAGCAGAAAAGAAGATCAAGTACTTGTCCTTCCATTCCTACCTACGAAAGATCAATGCCGCAACAAACAAGCCCGAACTCGGCGCTTCCTATATTCCTCCCTTGGTCGAGCCTTATTACCGAGTCAGGCACGAATGCCCTTCCGGTCACCCCCCATGGCCTGAAGGTATCTGCACAAAGTGTCAGCCCAGTGCCATCACTCTGCAGCCCCAACAATTCCGAATGGTTGATCACGTCGAGTTTTCTTCGCCTGCTATCATTGATACTTTTATTGATACATGGCGAAAGACTGGATCTCAGCGTCTGGGTTACCTCTACGGAAAGTATGTCGAGTATACTGAAGTTCCTCTCGGTGTTAAGGCTGTGGTTGAGGCCATCTACGAGCCTCCTCAGGTTGATGAGATTGATGGCATCACCATGAATGCATGGGAGTCCCAGAAGGAGATCGACAAGGTAGCCAAGCAGTGTGGTCTGGAACCGGTGGGTGTCATTTGGACTGATCTGCTCGATGCTGGCAACGGAGATGGTTCCGTGGTTTGTAAGCGTCATGCTGATTCTTACTTCCTATCCTCTCTTGAAATCTGCTTTTCTTCAAGATTGCAGGCTCAGTATCCCAAGGCTTCCAAGTGGAGCGACACTGGCAGTTTTGGCTCCAACTTTGTAACATGCATCATCACGGGTAACGAAGATGGTGAAATTTCCATCTCGTCTTACCAGATGTCTAACGAGTCAGTGGAGATGGTTCGCGCAGACATTGTCGAGCCATCTGCTGATCCCAATGTTATGCTCGTAAGAGATGAGGAGGAAGACGATGGCTCAGTCAGCCGCACACGATATATCCCTGAAGTCTTTTACCGAAGAGTCAACGAGTACGGTGCTAATGTCCAAGAGAACGCAAAGCCATCCTTCCCTGTCGAATATCTGTTTGTTACACTAACTCACGGTTTTCCCGCCGACCCTAAGCCTATGTTCACCCAGCAGGGCTTCCCCATCGAGAATCGAGAATATGTGGGAGAGAGCCAGGAGCATTCTGCTCTGTCCAAGTTTATTAAGCAGTCACCCAGTCAGAAGCCTACTGGGCAAGAAGTGTCTAACTTCCACCTTCTCTGCTTCATTCTGCAGATGGGTGTCCTCTCCAAGGTGCGCCCATGGATCTCAATACAATAAAATCTACTGACCCGTCATACAGGACGAAGAAGCCTTGCTCTGCCGTGTAGCAAGCCAACACGACCTTTCTGATACATTCCAGCTGCGTTCTACCGAGGGCTGGCAGACCCTCCAGGCTATCCTTCAATCGACTGGTGAGAGAATCCCCAAGCGTCAGCGGGAGGACGATGGTGTTTCCTCGCCCTCCTCTTCCTCTTCCTCTTCTCATAAAGATCCCACTCGCGACTCGGGTGAACCCCTTGCTAAGCGATTTGCTGCCTTCAGGCTAAACGAACGCATGACCAAATCCGCCAATCCGACGCCGCCCTAGTCAATAAGAGGTATTGGGTAAAAAGGGATGGGAGTTTGGGATTGGGATTGAGATTAAACAGAGGTCTAGATTCGCCGGAAATATCGAAAAGTTGCAAGGCTCGATTTTTTTGCTAGATATTTTACCTTCCATCAGTTGGAAGACGATATTGCATTTGTAGCTGGGGTGGCGTTTGGGAAAGGACTCACTGATAACAGGATCGGAGCACAAGGCAACATTCATGGGGTAGCATTACCAAAGTGTGTGAGCGTGTTTTGGTGTGTTTGATAGGCAGTGAGTGCGATTGATTGTCGTTACATAGCGTCTGTTGAGAGCATTGACTACTCAAGATCACGTAGAATCAACGTTTTAAACAAATCTCATCTTCACATACAGTTGATTGATTAGGCAGTGGCAAGTACAGTCCGTGCCACTGATATGACCTTACTGGAATGGAATTTCGTCTGATAGTTATGATAGTCGTATTCATAAATTTAGGACATCTTTAGAATGGATTCTCGTTTCTTAGACTAATTTATTAAACTCTAGACGTCATTATTCACATGTAGTCGAGATTCATATAGTAGGCACAAGTATATGATCATGATGAAACCTGATTCATTTCCCATCTACTCCATCTATAGGTACAAAGAGGGCGGGTATACTATAAGCCCATATCAATCATCACGCAAACTCCTTAAAATCCCCGCCCTCTTCAAACGAAAGATTTCATCCAGAACATCTCTTCTCGAGATACTGACTAATCCTTTTCCTTTCCATTAACAAAAACGCCAGATATGTTTTTACAGATGCTTGCCACCGATGAAGTTGGACCATCGGCGGACCTCAGCGGGAATACCCTCGGGGCGGGGAAGCTTCTCGCTCATGCACTGAGCAAAGAGGATAGCGGTCTAAATTTATGATTAGTTTATAGTCCTTTGGGGGTAAATTAGGGTGGATTTAGTAAAGACTTACCTGAGGCTCCATGAACAGAGGGACGCCAAAGTCGACGGCATTTCGGCGCATGACATAGTCGACGTCCAGAGTGGTCTTGCCTCGGGCCTGAGCAAGGTTGAAGCATCCACGGATGTCGTACTTCTTGAAGACCTCTCGGAGAGCTCGCTTATCCTCCTTGGGGAACTCAATGACCTCGACCTCGACCTTGGTCTTGGACTTGGCCTCGATGAACTCCTTAACCTCGGGGCTAGCAGCGTACAGCTTGTAGCCGAGAGGAGCGACGTAGTCAACAACCTGGGTCAACCAAGGCTTGCTGACGTTACCACCGAAAAGAAGACCCTCACCAGGCTCGGGCATGCGGAAGTTCATGGTGGACTGGAGAGAGGTCCAGTAGGCCTCAACAAGATCCTTACCGAAACAAGCAATCTCACCAGTGGAAGACATCTCGACACCCAGGAAGGGGTCGGCACCAGCAAGACGGGTCCAGGAGAACTGGGGAACCTTAGTGGCGACGTAGTCACGCTTCACAGCCATGAGATCGGTCGTAGGGGGGACATCTTTGCCAATGAGGGCCTTGGTAGCAACATCAATGAAGTTGGTTCCGAGGACCTTGCTGACGAAGGGGAAAGATCGAGAAGCACGGAGGTTGCACTCGATAACCTTGAGGAGAGGCTCACCACCCTCGGGGTTCTCGGCCTTGATGATCTGCATGTTGAAAGGACCGGTGATCTTCCAGGCCTGGGCGACCTTCTGGGCAATCTGCTTAACACGCTCCATGGTGGTGCTGTCGAGATTGGCAGGGGGGAGAACAAGGGTGGCGTCACCAGAGTGAACACCAGCCTGCTCAACGTGCTCGGAAACAGCGTGGAGGATAAGCTCTCCGTTGGAAGAGACACCATCGACGTCAATTTCCTCAGCTCCCTCGATGAACTTGGAAATGACAACGGGGTGGTCGGGGGAGACGTTGCTGGCAGCCTCGAGCTTGTCCTTGAGGTCTGCCTTGCTTGTGATCACAGTCATAGCAGCACCAGACAGGACGTAAGAGGGACGGACCAGGACGGGGTAGCCAACCTCGTCGGCGAAGTCCTCAGCAGCCTTGACGGAAGTAAGCTCCTTCCAGGCAGGCTGATCGATGCCAATGCTGTCAAGAATCTCAGAGAACTTTTGACGATCCTCAGCCTTGTCAATGTCCTTGGGATCAGTTCCAAGAACGTTGGCCCCACCTGTCTCCTGAAGCCTGAGAGCGACGTTCTGAGCCAGCTGACCACCAACGGACACAACGACACCCTTCGAGTTCTCAAGCTCATAGATATCCATGATACGCTCGTAGCTCAGCTCATCAAAGTAGAGCTTATCAGCTTCATCGTAATCAGTGGATACCGTTTCAGGATTATAATTGATCATAATTGTCTTCTCGCCCATCGCCCGAAGAGCCCTGGTAGCGCTGACAGCACACCAATCGAACTCGACGGAACTACCAATTCGGTAAACACCACTACCCAGAACCATAGTACCCTTGTCCTCGAAAGTAACATCGTGGGTAGAACCATTGTAGGTGGTGTAAAGGTAGTTGGTGTTGGCAGGGAACTCGGCGGCAAGAGTGTCAATCTTCTTGACCCAGGGGTGGATGTCAAAGGCCTTGCGAGCAGCCCGAACCTCATCCTCGGTGCTCTTGACAGCGTTGGCAATCTGTCGGTCAGAGAAACCCATCTTCTTGGCGCTGAGAATCTGATCTTTCTTCAGGTTCTGAAGGCCACCAGCCTGCTCAAGCTCACGGGTGCAGTCAACAATGTTCTGGAGCTTGTGGAGGAACCACTTGTCGATCTTGGTCAACTCGTGAACCTTGTCAACGGAGTAGTTCTCGTGGAGCATAGCTTGACCGACAGCGAGCCATCGGCGGTCGGTAGGGTTCTGGAGCTCGAAGTCAAGGTCCTCGAACTTGTCACCCTGGAATCCGACGAATCGGGGGTCAACCTGTCGAATAGCCTTCTGGAAAGACTCCTCAAAGGTTCGGCCAATAGCCATGACCTCACCAACTGACTTCATGGCACTGCCAATGTCACGCTTGACATGCTGGAACTTGGAAAGATCCCATCGAGGAATCTTGGTGACGATGTAGTCAAGAGATGGCTCGAAGTTGGCGGTGGTAGTCTTGGTGACAGCGTTGGGAAGCTCGGGAAGGGTGTGTCCGAGACCGATCTTGGCGGCAGTGTAAGCCAGAGGGTATCCGGTAGCCTTGGAGGCTAGAGCAGAGGATCGAGAGAGACGGGCGTTGACCTCGATAACACGGTAGTCGAGACCATCAGGCTGGAGAGCATACTGGACGTTACACTCGCCAACAACACCAAGATGTCGGACAATCTTGATGGCAGCGCTTCGGAGCATGTGGTACTCCTCGTCGCTCAGAGTCTGACTGGGGGCAACGACAATGGAGTCACCAGTGTGAATACCAAGAGGATCAAAGTTCTCCATGTTGCACACGGTAATACAGTTGTTGTTGGCGTCACGAACGACCTCATATTCGAGTTCCTTCCAGCCCTTGAGCGACTTCTCGACAAGGATCTGAGGGGAGAGGGTAAGAGATCGAGCGGCCATGTTGCGGAGCTCCTCCTCGTTGTTGGCGAAACCGGAGCCCAGACCACCGAGAGCATAGGCAGCTCGGACAATAATGGGATATCCGACGGTCTCGGCGGCCTCGAGAGCCTCCTCGACAGTACCGACGGCGATCGACTTGGCGATGGGGATGTTAATCTCTTCCAAAGCCCTAGCGAAGAGGTCACGATCCTCACTCAGCTCCAGAGTTCGGACACTGGTACCGAGGACCTTGACGCCGTACTTCTCGAAGAGTCCGAGTCGCTGCATCTCAACACCGAGGTTGAGGGCAGTCTGACCACCGAAAGAAAGGAAGATGCCGTCAGGCTTCTCCTTCTCGATGACATAGGAGACATACTCGGGGGTGACGGGGAGGTAGTAGACCTCGTCAGCCAAGCTGTGGTTGGTTTGAATGGTAGCGATGTTGGGGTTGATGAGCACAGAAGCAACGCCGGCTTCCTTGAGAGCCTTGAGGGCCTGGGCGCCTATAATTGTTGAGAGTCAGTTTTTGTATGCGTTTGTGGGATATGATATTTTTGGTGAGTCGCGGGGTAAGTCGGGTGAGATTTTGGCATGCACAGAGCTGTATACTAACCTGAGTAGTCGAACTCTCCAGCCTGTCCAATGGCAAGACCACCACTTCCAATGACAAGAACCTTCTTGACATCGACGGTCTGGTGAGGCTTGATAACTCCACTGTCGAGGTAGGCCTTGGGGTTAGGAGCGTCTTGAGCGGCGGAGCTGTATCCGCGCATAACCTTGAGGGTTCCGATGCGCTTTGAGTTGGCAGGTCGTGTAGCAGCAATTGAGACTCGGCAGGCATTGGCGAGAGGGCTCACCGAGGAGTATGAGCGAGAGGGCAAAGCTCGCGGGACCCTGCGTCCATGACGGAGCAGGGCCGGAGCTCGACCAGCGAGAGTGGTTGCCAGGTTGAGAGGCATTGCAGCGGATAATTTGCACGTATCAATGCAAGCTGAACCGTCCCGCTGGCGAGGTTGCCCTTCTTTGTCCCGAATTAAGGGTCGAGGATAGCGATGTTTGTGAAGGACACAAGAGACGGTGACTCTGTGGAATGATTTCCAGAAGGAGAGGGGAGAAAAGAGGCAGGGCGGCCACTCTTGAAGAAAAATGGCGGGCGGTTCGATGCCGCCTGATAAGATAAGAGGCTCCGAAAATTATTCTGTGTGACTCTAACAAAAAGATGTGACGCAGCCAATCCTTGGTCTGATCTAGTTTAGTCTGGTGCTCAGATACTGATACGGATACCTTAGAGACTGAGACAAGACTGCCCCAACATTTCGGCCGTAGTGAGAAAAAAATTAAACCAAGATTCGATAGAGATCGTCTGTCACTAGCGGCTCTCTCAAGGGTTCTTCGTGGAGTGTCCAAGGCCCATAGCTCCAAAGTTGCTAGATTGTTGTATTTTGTTGTCCCAATTGGGGTTTCTAGACATGAATCCCAGTAATTCATTGATCGTATCTGTCTATTTTTCTGTGTTTGTTTCTACATGAAGCTCAACCTACACACTATACAGTACCTGCAGGCCCTTGCTCATCCTTGCTCTGAGCTCCCCGGATCCAGCTAAGCTTATGGGTCCGGTTACGGCGACCGGCCAGGGCAGCTTCATTGAACCCTGGTACTGGAGGGGGAAAGCCAGAAACAGACCAGGACACGGCAGACAAACGGCTGTCAGCAACAAGGAAAATAATTCTACTGGTGCTAGCATACGTCTAGAATAATTGGCGACTTCTTTTCGACCCATTGAAAAAAAGACGAAGCGGCCAATGCCATGTTGGACATGTCAAGCTAAGATAGCTGTTCCCCGGCATCGGCGGCTTAGGCGGTATCTCTGTCCGCCTATTCCGCCGCTATTCGGCGCGTGAGCGGTAGCAGGAGCCGCTGGCGGATGTTTCTGAGTCATGAAAGAGATTCCGAATGTCGAGCCCATCTTTGCTTCAACTGCCGGGTCATGATAGGCAAAATTTTCCGACATGATAAGACTCTCGACTCTCGCGATGTTGTCATGATGCTTCAGTTTGTGGGCATATTGTTTCTTTCCCAAGTTGCAAAATATACACACAGCTACGTATACAAGACTGAGTTGATTGTGACAAACCTTGTGGTTTTCCCAGCGCACAGAAATTGAAAATGCTCACTACATTCAATCAACTTAAACATCCATACATAGCTTGACCAGCGTAGAAACGCCGAGACCCCGAGCCCATATTATCCTCCATCGGATATCATGATAGCAATCGAAGTTTCCATACATACAAAGTGGCCCAGCAACCAAAGCCGTCCCATCACCAAGAGGTTCCATACTACCCTGTAGCTCCATCAACGCACAAACCCCAAGCTTTCCCTTTACACGCCATTGGTCAGTCGAAAACAGCTTACTCATCTTT
This sequence comes from Fusarium coffeatum, assembly GCF_003316985.1. Lineage (NCBI taxonomy): Eukaryota > Fungi > Ascomycota > Sordariomycetes > Hypocreales > Nectriaceae > Fusarium > Fusarium coffeatum. Next base: position 122,068 of record NW_022157849.1, on the reverse strand, counting down.
CATCTGAAATTCAACCTCACCACAATTACGCTGTCGGTGAATAGAACAAAGGACAAAGGATCACTTCAATATCAAAGTGAGGTAAAATACATAATGTGAATTGCCACTAATCGATGATTGCTATTCATAAACACAATGGCTGGTCGCCGTGGTTTGCATGAGTTGCTCATTGACCTCATACCACAAGCAGAGGCTGATACAACAACCATTCTATGGCATCATGTTTGGAAAACCGCCGAAGCAAAGACTCCTAAAAATGCCTCAAAGCTGATGTGAATACAAGGGAGGCTATTCAGCTATTAGGTTCGGCCCCCTCTTTCTGGGATCATCTGTCTCTGCCACCCTCGTCAAGAACAGCTCACCCAAACTATATATATGCTCGCTCATAATGCTAAGTTTAATCGCCGGATCCAGATTGGCAACCTAAGAGCTACTCAGCCATTTATTGGCTTGGAAGTCTCGGGAAGAGAAGTCTGAAGAGTTTCCATGAGGGGGTATGCTTAAACAGAATAGTTGCTCAAGTCCATTCGAAAGGAAACGCCAAACAAAATAGCAATAAAGCATATGCTGGATTTCCAGAAAAACAACAAATGGAATAGCTAGCCACAATTACCCAACAAGAATATCGACTTCATGGATATTTGTTATGCAATAGTGACCATAACTGGCTTTCCGTGGATTGGCTAAATGGTAAACACAGCTTATTCTCAAACTTACTTGAATCACAATTTACATCCTGGCTGAGTATTATACCCCCAAAAATCCAATACTGAAATACTAAAACCCACAAGTATAAGAATACTGCTGATTACCCCCTCCGTTGTTGATAATTTCCTATCACCAGACATCATCACCAGACATCACCACAAGATACCACCATCACGAGATACCCACGCAGCCAGCGTTAGAACCGACATCATGGAAATCTTGACGGGTATTCTACTCTTACTATTTACTACCAAGTTAGTTGTTAGTTTCTACTGGGTATTCGCCCCGACCTCCGTTCTTCCCTCATGGGCCCGTCCCTCCGAGGAGGACTCTTCGCCTGAGCCCTGGAGCCTACATCTGGTCCCAGAACTCCTGTACATCGTTTTTGCAAATCAAGAAAAGCCCGTGGTGTCCACAAAAACCGACGAACCCAACGCTTTCCCTGTCAGCAGCCGCACCAGCACGGGCGACTTGGTTGACGACCCCTTCGCCAAATTTGGTATCCCCTCGTACTTCAACTATATTGAAAGTGTGAGACACGGGGGTGTCATCATGGAGGAGAAGCCAGCGGGATTTACCCTGCTGGAAACGAAGCCTTGGGTGCCGGCGGATCTCAACTGCAGAGATGGCCACTCGCAGCGGTACATTGGATACCGGTGCTAAGGCAAGGCCGGAGTCAAACGAGTGATGATGCACTCGAGTATATTGCTTGTAGGTCCCCCTTGAACTACCAAAAACTCAGCAACCATACTGATGAATGTTGTCCAGATTGAAATGTACATACGAACAAGTGTCTCTGGCGGTTTTACTTGGAGTGACAAGAGGAAGCCCCAAAGAATGACATACAAGGTAAAGCATCACAATAACAACTAAACTTGAAAGAACATGTACTGAAGAACATAACCCAGAATGAAACGAACGCACACGAAAGCCAAGAGAACAGCCATTTTGCTTTTTGCCAACCTAGATTGGAACAGAGTTGGACGAGTCCTTTGAGAGTTAGAATTAGAAACCCGTCGTATCCCAGATTGAATAGCATAAACAGCAACCACTACGGGTTTCTAATAAAACAACTTTTGCAATCACCTGTTCATCCATCGTGATCACCTGGAAGATTTTTATTGTTACATGCAGCGTGTTCACCATGACTCTGACCCGAGATCTATATCTGTGCCCTTTAGTGATTGAATGGACTTATATTTAGACAAAGGACAAAGCGAGTCTCTAAAGATACCAGAGGCAACAATAAACCGAGTAGTGTCTGTCCTTGGAACAAAGGATATGTCCATACGACAACTGCCTGGTCTTTGCACATCAGACGTCAGATATAAAGCTATTGAACCCCCTGGTCGTTGCCGAGAAATGTTTATGTCAAAGTCAACGAACAAACTACTTTCTAACAGAGAAGTTCAAAGTATTCAACCCTTACTCAATACTCATAACTATTCGCCAAAGAAACCAGCCAGCATTTTCACCATGTGCTATCAGGTATGTAATTACGATTGTCCACACATCCGTCGAGTCCAGGTCGAGTGTCGAAGGTTCGACGAACGCCGCGAGGCATGTCTACGACCCCTCCTCAACTGGCTATGCCCAGTCAAAATCTGTCAGGAGACGATAGAGGGCGTGCGACGACCTGGCAAACCCTGTAACCCTTGCAGAGCCAAGCTTTTTGAGCAAAGACTTGAGCCCCAAGCCCCCTCTGATATCTTACGGGAGGTCTAGAAGACCTCTCCGACATCATCGGAGAAACAGGAGCAAAGACAGATTGCCCCCTCTAACCCCCCTCTCACGCTGTGAGAGGGCGGGAACTCAAAAAGACGACGACAGCTAAGTGGCAATTCTGGCCCTCAGCCACACCGAAATCGTCCGAACCTTAGACGCCCACGTCCGGCTCGGCCCCTCGGTCGCTATTCTTCAACACGCCGAACAAGGCGAAAGCAATTGAGCTTGAACTGTGTACGCCCCGTCACAAGCATGGACAAGGTCTACCGAGTGCCACAGCCAGAGAGTCCCGCCAGGACCTGCATCTCTAATGGCATTCCGCGTGAGCCTGACGGAGAGGGAGAGCCTTGCACTAACAAGAGTATGTCGTAGGTTCGACGGGGACACCTTCAATACCATTCTGCGAAGCGTCGCAGTTCGCTCGAGATACAGGTTTGTCATGTATGACAACGAGCCTTGATTCAAAGAGCAGACCAAGATCCTGTTCCGTCAGTGATCAGGCATCATTTAACCATGGAGCAGCAGATACATAGTACCAAGTAGCAACACAAAAATAAACTGTTTACTCCTGAATCCATAAGCCCCATTGACTTGTGATGTGAATGACGATGTTGCTACATGCTTGACCGATAACTGCTAATTTAAATTGCAAACAACACAACTCCATACACCTCGTACAATGTTGGGCTGGCCAACACGGCCAGACCATCTTCAGACCCTCTTTTCTAAACATGCATGCTAGTTTTGATATAAATCTCGAAGCAGCCTGACGGCCGTATAAGCAAAGAAGACTGCTATTAGGAACGTCAAGTGCTTGAGTGAATATAGGGGATGAGATCACCAATACCACCTTCTCTCTGGTAGCGGGATGCCCACGATTTCATTACATCCACCGGCTTCACGACCGCTTCATTTGGACATCCCCGTGTTAGTCATCGATCGACCACGTCTGGCATGTTCCTACAAGTCAGAACGTGGGTCGTCTCGATGTTGAAAATGGTCCTATGCACCGACTCCTAACGGGTCGCTTGTCAGAAACACCGTATTGTTTAGCGCCGGCACCATAGTCCACAGTAAGGCAACAGCTCTATTGAGCCTTGCCATTCTTAGCCCTGAACTTCTCAATCTCGATCTGGACCTTCTTGCTGACACGAGCTCGGAGCTCAGGTCGATATCCGAACTTGAACAGAATTTCAAGCCACACAAACATGGGAGCCAGAAAGACGGCCTGGATAAGGTTGTCGAGCAGAGCGGGAGCACGGCCCTCATACTTTCCATGGCCGATGAACTGGAAGATCCAGCAGACGATGTGCACAGCCAGAGCACCCTGGAAGGTTGAGTCGGGGTTCTGTTGGCGCAAGTAGTTGACGAAAGCTGCTCCACCCATGCAGAAGATGGCCAAAAGAAAGCCAGCAAAAGGCTCCAACAGCAGATAAAGCAGGGAGTAAAGACTAGCAGCAATGATGCCAAGGTTAAGCTCCAAGTAAGGAACAGTGAGCCACTCCGGTGTGTGGATGAGAGTGCCGCTGTATGTGGCCTGTAAAGTGGTAAGCTGGTGTACTGAGTTCAAGTTGACAAGCCAACACTCATATGACCCAGCAACGAGGTGGGGAGACGAACCAGAGAGAACCCCGAGATGAGAATGAGGGGAACGCAGACCATGTGAATGGCAATATTGACAGAATTATGGTGGTAAGCACCATACTGAAAAATGTTAGCGAGTGTTTTGACATATGGTGAGAAGATGTAGACTTGAGCCAGACTTACAAAGGTGAGATGATGTTCAAGATCCAGAGACATATTGGCTAAAACTTTAGCAGAGCAAACGAGACGAGATGAGACGACAGCTGTAGTAAACTGAAGGTGGAAGAGTGACGCGAATAAAAGTTTATCGAGTCGCGATCAACCAGACAAGCGACTCGACTCAATGTAGTCCGTGAGTTGAATTATGCAGTGCTTGACGATCTGAGACTGCGGTTGTGGATCTGAGGTCAAGGTTGAGAAATAGCCAAGGCGACTGGAGAGATATTAAAAGAAGCTTGGTAGCCGTAGCTTGACAAATAACGTTGATGCCTGCTCGTGGTGCGATGTTGAAGTCGACTACAATTAAGGTATATATGACCAGGTTACCTCAACTTTAACGTCGAGTAGCGCGAAGTAGCACAATCCAAGACAGTCAGAGAAGGTGAATGGAACCCCTTCTTTGAGAAACCGAGGCTTGTAATGCAGACTAGTCAGGGGATGCGCGTTTGGTGCGGGAGCGATGCAGGTGGAAGAAGCAATAAAGAATGAGTGGCAGTGAACGAGCCAAGAGATGAGAAGTAGAGAAAAAGGAACTTATCCAAAAAAGACGAAATAAGGCGAGGCGAGTCGAGGTAGAGATGAGACGGGGGAGAAGGTGGGCGGCTTAGTACGATAAAGCGAATGAGAGTGGTTGTGAGGTGGCTTTGACTTTGGCGTTGGCTTTGGCTTTGGCTTTGCTGAGCTGTTCATTCTTCATGTGCTTTCCATTTTTGCGAAACTTCTCTTGCCCTCCACTGCAATTGACCCGCTTGAATTGCACCGCCGCACCTGCCTCTGTGGGGCAGAGTCCTGTAACTTGGAGCCTCCTTTTCCTTCGAGCCCCTGACCCATGTCAGTAGTTCCTTCCAGCTCGTGTGCTCATCTCCTTAACCTGGACAAGGACCCAGACCTGCCGGGACCCTTTAGTTTATGATTACCGCCAAGCGGAAGGTACGAACCGTAGAAATAGTCTACTGTACGCCTTCTTTGTCATTGCATTGGTTGAAGATGCTTAAGAAAGCACTTTCCCCTTGCAACTTCCCCAGATTTTGCTTGTATGCCGGATTTGTACTTTGGTATCAACAAGGTTTCACAGAGGCTTCCATTCGCTTCCTGCCACCCATCTGTCTTATTGTACTGTTCCATTGTGATCATACCACAATGGATCCTAGTTCTTCTGGAAGACACGACTGCGAACGGCCGAGACCTCCACTACCAAGCTTCGTTTATTGACTTGCAGTAATTATCGAGCTGTTTGCGCGCCGATTATTTTAGCGACGTCGCTTTCGTTAGACTTCTTAGGTCGATAATTAAGCTGCAAGTCCAATAGCCCATTTGTTTGTTTCCATCCGATCTTTATTGGCTTACACCTTCAAGATCACCCCTTCATGCCATAATAAGGAGCTTCAATGTTAACTCCTTGAAACTGGAGTTGCCGAAGAAGCACCAAGTGCTTTATTATACATGCATCAAGTTGTATTTTTCACCATGTTGCACGAATATTAGAAGGCAACCTGCTCTCGTACGCCACACATGTGGCTGAACCGTAATCAAGCTCTGATTGGATAGAGTTCATTCGCAGGCATAGGCCAGCTCAGCCTCGTCCAGAATGTCCAAACTTGCACCTCACTTCGCATTCTTTGTTACCACGAACCCTTAACCTCTTTGCGCTCGCGTCAACAAGGTCAGCAGTCAGAATCTGACTCGACACGCAAAGGTCTTTTCTCTTCCGCATCATTTCCTTTTCAGCTTCCTTCAGCGAAAGACGCGCCCTCAAAGCTACGCCGACCTGTCGCTACTCCCCGTAATCCGTCGCACGCGCTATCCCAGCATCTGCTTCTCCATCGATCGCATTAAACCTCTGCCCAGCGGTACTTATTAGCTTAAGCTTCGCTGTATTGGATCTAGATTTGTTCCCGCTTGCAGATCACCGACCGTGACACGACGCCCAAACGATCCTGTTCAAATAATCCGATTATCTGTCTACTATCAACATCTTCGTTTCTTCTAAATAAATTGCATCATGTTCTTTCTCTACAACCTGGAACGCAAGGTCACCTTGCACCCTTCTTTCATGGGTCGCAACATGCATGAGCTGGTTACAGGCAAGCTCCTGAAGGATGTCGAAGGCACATGCGCTGGCAGCTACTTCATCATCTCCATCATGGATGCTTTCGAAATCTCCGAAGGCCGAATCCTTCCTGGTCTCGGTATGGCTGAGTTTACCGTGGGATATCGCGCTGTGGTATGGCGGCCATTCAAGGGCGAGACGGTAAGGCTATCACTACTCAGGATTGATGATCCAGGAGTCTGACTTGACTCAGGTTGATGCTGTTGTCCATTCTATAAACCCCCAAGGTTTCTTTGCACATGCAGGACCTCTGCAGCTCTTTGTGTCGGCTCATGTAGGTTTCTCTCGACTGTCACAATACGACCCTTCTAACGCATAGCGCAGTTGATTCCCAATGATGTCAAGTGGGATCCTAATGCGACACCACCTCAATTCACCAACAACGAGGATACCGTCATCGAGCCACAAACGCACGTGCGTGTGAAGATCATCGGTACCAGAACAGAGGTCGGCGAGATGTGGGCTATTGGTAGCATTAAGGAAGATTACCTGGGGTATGTTTATTCCAGTCAATGTTATTGGGTTCTGTTTACTAACTGCTCTTTCTAGATGCCTTCAGGCCTCTTAATCTCGATGCGATATGGAGAGAAGTTGGACTCGAAAATGAAAAAGGGGTTTATCAAGCACCAAGCATGATCAGCTACCCGACAATAGATGCCACCAAACCACAGGCCATCACAACAAAAGCTTTTATTTTTTGCGGCAAATTTATGAACTGCTTTACCAAGCAAGGGTACCATTGCATGCTGCAGCTTGAATAAGAGACTCATCAGCAAGACGAGTCGGCTGTTCAAGCCAAGCAGTGCCACCACACCTGGGCCCACCGCACAGTTCTTTGTAATGGATATATAGGGTGTTTAGATAGCCCAAGGTTGAATGTGATGGGCGCAGTTTGCTATACAGGAAATGGGCGTCGGTTCTGGCTTATTTCGACAGCGAACGATTAGACAATTACACGCAAGATGTTGCACTTTGCAAAACATATAATAAAAATACAGATACCCGATCACGCTCGAGCTTCTGCGCCCTATGAGTGACTACTGTCCGCCCTGCAACAAAATTTCTTAGGATGGCCAATTGCATGTCACGAAGATAGGTCTTGATTTCCTGAAGCAGGTTGATCTCCCCCACGAAACCCCGCAATCTTGGATGTCTCCCCGCTTGGAAACTTGGGATGGGACCGGGGAGCTCCGGGGAAGTGCATGATATTCGTTCTTATAAATTGGGCTCTCGGGGCTTGCTTCTCCGAGAAAATTGACTTTGTGCATTGCTTATCGATTGCCCTTACAAGAGCTCAAACATAGACAATATGAGTAGAGTATGGACTTCAGCAACATTGCGAATACGACCAGCTTTCAAAACTAATACACTACGACTACGGAGTATGACCAGAAACATGTCCGCCATGCAAGCGTCCAATAGACTACGAACATCACTGCTGGAGGGAAAGAAGGCATTCGGTGCCTGGCAGATGCTTCCTGGGGCGAACGTGTCACGGGTACTGGCGAGATCAGGAGTTGACTGGGTGCTAATAGACTGTGAACACGGCAACATAGATGGTAAAGGCTCCTTCACTGTCACTACCGACAAGGCCTGACGTTTGTTTAGATGGCGCAATGCACGACGCCGTGCCAGCTATTGCGGCACTAGGGGTTTCGCCTATCGTGAGATTGCCTGATATGCAAGGATGGATGGTAAAACGTAAGATTTACACAGACATCTCGAATTGAAAGAGCAGCATTGACATTCCCTAGGTGCACTTGACAGCGGAGCTCACGGTGTAAGCATTGATGATTGAAAGATCGTAGTATCAAGACTGACTCTCACAAGATCGTTGTTCCGTTGCTGAGAACACCCGAAGAGGCGAGACAGCTCGTCCAATCTGCCAAATTCCCCCCTCAAGGCAGACGAGGCTTTGGATCTCCAATTGCTCCCGAGCGATTTCATCCTGAGCCAACCTTCACGCAGTACCTTCAGCAAGCGAACGATTCTCTTCTAACCATCGTTCAGATCGAAACCAGGGAGGCACTTGAGTCAATTGATGAGATTGCTGCTGTGGACGGGATTGATGTGTTGTTCATTGGACCCTTTGACCTAGGTAAGGCAATTGAGTATCCTGGGAAGCCCAAAAGTATTAATACACGACAGGAAACGCCATTGGCCACCCTATCATCGAAGGAGTTATGGCCTCGGAACTGAAAGATGCCATTGCCAAGATTCTTGCTGCTAGTCAAAAGGCGGGCAAGAAGACAGGAGTATACTGTACAGGAGGAGAACAAGCGAAGGTATATGCCGATCTTGGATTCGATATGATGAATGTGGTGACAGATTACACGTCTCTGGGGCTTGTAGTCAAAGAGCAGCTCAGTTTTGCTGATGGAAGCGTGGCGCCGGTCAGAGGACAGGGTTACTAAGAGTGCTTCAAACTTGAACTTCAGTCCTTCTCTGCCTTGTCCATTTGAGCTTCGACTTGCTCGACTGTGAATCGGTGCATGAGTTTAATAGCCTTGCCCACACTCTTAACATTCTCCTCTGGGGCTGTAGACTTGCTGATGTGTATCTAGAATTTCATGTGAATACTAGAAAACTCCGGATTTGTTGTTATACTTACTACAGGCACGTCGAAGTCATAAATGTCTCTCCATTGCTTGCTCTCGGGTTTTGGAAGGTCAACATCAACTTCCGTATAGTCGAACGGCCTTTTATCCCAGACATCAGATAGAACATGCTTGGCTTGACTACAAAGGCCACATGTTTCGCGAGTAAAGAATGTTATCCTCGTTGAGAATAGAAGACGACGAGTAGCAAACATGATGAGATGAGAAAGATTGATTTATAGAGATTAATGGTTACAAATGGCCATATAAACAAAATGTATAATAAGAATGGCCTGAGATTATAGATAGATGAGATGATATAACGGTCTAGTCCTAACACGCATAACAACCCCGCATCGAAAAGGGAAAGCGGTCAAGCCATAGCTGGGCTGTTTCCAGTGGACATCGTCATCGCCTCCATGGGTGTCAGAGCTTGAATTCTAGAAGCTCCCACCCCACCAGAGTCGGTGATAACCAAATTCCCCTTCTTCTCTCTTATTTATACTTTGAAAATCTTCAATTCAAGCTTGTGGAGCACGAATCTAAAACTGCTAGCGAAATGGCCCAAAAGTGTGTCCATCAAGGTTGTGGAAAGGAGTTTACGGACCCTGATGAGAAGTGCGAGTACCACCCCGGTCCGCCTGTTTTCCACGAGGGGCAGAAAGGTAAGCTTGATCAAGAAACACCATACAATGTTCTGTATACTGATTTGCTGCATAAAGGATGGAAGTGCTGCAAGCCTCGAGTTTTGACCTTTGATGAGTTTATGGAGATTCCGCCCTGCACGACAGGCACTCATTCCACCACCGACAAGCCGCCGCAACTGGAGGAGAAACCTCAGCAGGACGATGCTGATCTCGTCAAGAAGATCGATGCGCTAAACGCTGCGACTCCCTCGCGTGCACCAGTTCCGACTGCTCAGCATGCTCCCACCCCGCCTCCCCCAGCTCCCGAGTCGGAAGACGACGACCCCAGTCTCGAGATTGCCGACGGCGTTGGCTGCAAGAGAAGAGCCTGCGGCGCAACTTATAAGAAGGGTAGCTCGAGAGACGAAGAGGAGTGTGTTCACCACCCAGGTGTCCCGATCTTCCATGAGGGAAGCAAGGGCTACTCCTGCTGCAAGAGGAGAGTGCTGGAGTTTGACCAGTTCATGAAGATCGAGGGATGCAAAACTAAGAACAAACACTTGTTTGTGGGCAGCGGAAAGAAGGATGGCGCTGATAGCGAGGAGATTGTTTCTAACGTCAGGTGAGTTTATGTCTCCTGTCTAAGATTGCTTGTGTTAATGCTGACGAACCTAGACATGACTTCTATCAGACCCCCGTCAACGTTATCGCATCTTTCTTCTTGAAAAAGATCGACAAGGGCACGGCCAAGATCGAGCTCCAGCCCAAGCAGCTGAAGCTTGACCTCGCAACATCCGACTCGCCTCCCAAGCGCTATACCGCCGACATCCCCTTATACGGTTCGATTGACCCAGAGAAGTCAAGCTACAGAGTGCTCGGCACGAAGTTGGAGTTTGTCCTGGCTAAATCTGACGGCGCCTCGTGGCCAGTGTTTCGAGGCGACGAAGCCCTGACAGGTGAGATCCTGCAGATTGGTCGTGCTGGAAGGGCTTGATAGCAGCAGCTATCAACAACGAGAACATTTGAGAAATACCATCATTGGGAGTTTATGTGATTGATATGGCGTTGATGAAATTTTAGATGAAAGCATTCCTCAATGGAGATGTTGAGGACCCAAAGAATGGACTAACCAGAGAGATGAGCGAGAAAATAGAATAAGAAGAACATTTACCACGGTCTATTGTTTCAAGCCCCCAGTTCGCTATGGGAAAGCAGAGGCCGCATCTCTTTGTTTTAACATTTACATGGACAAGTAATTTATGAGGCTGTGCGATAGAGGATTTGATTGACTTTCGATCACGCAGAAGCGGCAGAACCAACAACATTCATGCAACCGGTCTGAGTGACAGTCGCATGTGCGTGATTTAACATTAGTGAACTGCAGGAGAACATCGTGAACCTTGCATTGGAATGTTTCATCATGGATCAGCACTCGAAGGATGTGGAACCCTGGGTATTTTGCTGACAATTAGACCGACAACAACCAACAGCAAAGAATCGACAGCGATCTTCTCACTGCAACTTTAAATATGTGGTCTGATACCCAGAGAAAGACGCTCTGAGCCGTCCTTTCTTGGTAGAATACTGGTATTTTCTGATAGCAACATGTGGTACACCTTTTTGTTCTGTCTTATAAGTACAACTCAAGCTGGAGACATCTTACTACGACAGGACACTCCTCAGATAGCTAGAAACATTTCTGGTTACACAGCTTATGATGTGTTAAACTACACCAGTGCTAACCTTGACGATTTGCCGAAAATAGAAGTTCCATTGCGTATTCTTTGTGTTGGAGATTCGATTACTGAAGGATGGGGCAGTGATTCCAATGGCGGTGACGGAAATGGCTATCGACTTTCTCTTGCAGGGCATCTATCTCGTGAGTCTTATTGGACAAGGAGGTGGCTCCTAGAGACTTGTATTGACTCGTATATAGGTGAAGATGTTGTCTTTGCTGGTACAAGGCACCGAGGATCAATGGATGATAGGTACCATGTAAGCCTCGAGCTCAGAAGCAAAGACGTCATACTTATACCAATTCCTAGGCAGCATGGTCCGGAAAGACTATCCAGTACATAAACGATCATGTCACAGAATCATTGGAGCAGAGACCAAATGTTGTTCTTCTACATGCTGGGACAAACGATATGGACAGGCGATCTTCGATCTCGAAAGAAGGCAGCGATCCGAAAGGTGTAGCAAAGCGTCTAGGTCAACTTATCGATAAAATCATCGAATACTGTCCTGATGCAGTGATTCTAGTCGCGATACCTCTATCATCCTGTGATGGATTCAAGTCCAGATCTCCGGAATACAGAGCCATGATCCCCGAGGTCGTGCGGAAGCGGCGACAAGAGGGAAACCATGTTGTTGCCGTGGACTTTAGCACTTTCGATTTGAAGGATTTAAGAGACTGCTTGCACCCTACAAATGAAGGTTATGGAATTATGGGCGATTACTGGTATGACTTTTTGACACAAGTACCGGAGGGATGGATTAAGGAGCCTGTTGGGGATGATCCAGAGAGAGGGGATGACAATGGAGTTGGTATGAGAGCAGGGATAGATATGAGGTATACTTGGGGAGTCGGTTTAAGTTGGATATTGTATTTCTATGCCATAGAGTGGTTGAACTGATATATACATTTGATGCTTGGAAGTTGTGAGTCAGTCAATACTTACCTAGAGTCAATATGAATGAAGCTTCGTATCCTGGATAAAGATGAGTGATGTTAAATAGATGCTATTGTCAGATCAAAGTTGCAATACCATTGGGAAAGCACATCAGCATGAAAAGGCAGGTATGTAAATATCACACGAGCCAACAAACATGCGAATCCACGAAATGTCGACCAAGACCCAATCCCACTCTTGTCCGCGGATACTAATGCAAGGTTCCTGATAAGAGGTGATTCTTCCACCCGTGGCCGTGGAAATGAAAGGCATTGGAGAATCGATAAGTTGAGTCCCCCACATTAAATTACCAAAGCTGAACAAATTCGGATACGTAACCAGAGACTGAAAGACGGCTTCTAACTGGCTGCGGTCATTTCTGCCATCATCACACCCTCCTGCCTCTGCTGTCACCCGTCGCACGTGCTTGGCGCTTTTGATCTCGGAATGCGCTGTAGAACCTGCATTTAGTGACCTTTGATCACTGTTTTAGTAGGGTCTAGTGGGTTTTCTGGGCGATCTTGGCGGTTGTCTTGGGGCTTCTTGTGTAAACTGATAAGAGAATCCATTTAAGTGATAGTCGCCCAATTGATATCGCTCAGTATCAGATAGAGATAACGGCTGTCTTCGTACATTGTACCTGTACCTGTACTTGTACCTGATCATGATGCCATGGTAATCACTACCTGTTCCTTGTTCCTTATCAGAGATGGTCTCAGGCATGGAAGCAAACAAGCTTAACTTGATGGCTGTGCTGTGTTGTGCTGTGTTGTGCTGCGTTGCCCTTCCGCCCGGTGACGACTGCTATAAGTTGTAGTCATACCCTGGGATTCAGCTGACGCCTGAACGGCCGACTTTTATATTACAACCAGATTTATAACCTCGACAACAACCTGACCTTCTAAAAACCTCTTTAATCAGACCGTTCAAATACACGCATTTCAAATAATCAACAACAATGTCGGCTGAAGTCTCTCATGGTCGCGGTGGTGCTGGCAACTTCAAGCCTGACGATACAGAGTACGTCGATGGAGAAGTCGTTCGTACTGGCGTTGTTGGAAGCCACGGTGATGGCGCATACAGTGCAGGACGTGGAGGTAAGTAACTATCGATATTCTGTTCTGGTCATATGTTGCTACGGCAGCGTTGTCTTTCGCAAAAACCTACCCTACGTCTACCCATCATAGGCGAAACCAGTCTTCTAACAGACCTTGTTCAACAATAGGTGCTGGAAACATTGGCGATATAGGCACACCTACCACCGAGCGAAAGGATCAAGACATCATCCCCGAGATTGCGATCCGGCCGAGCCAGGACGGCCGAGACTTCCACACTGGCCGCGGAGGTGCTGGCAATGCTCAAGTTGGTACTCCGGAGCGAAAGTCTGAGGAGGAAGAGAAGACCACTGCCAAGACCCCCGTTGGTCTGGCTGACAAGCTCAAGTCCAAGCTCTTTGGCCACAAGAAGTAGATGGATGAAGTTGGGTACGATGGAGGAGGATATGTCGTTTTCGGGCAGTGCTGTTGTTGATATTGGTTCTTTCAGAAATACCCCCGATGTCATTGCTGCTCTCGTGAATGTCTGTAGATGAGTTTTCAATATTCACCGTTTTATTGCGCATGGTCCTAAATGATGACCTTGAAGCCAAACGTGCCCAGTGACATGAGAGAAACGTCCCCCGCATCTTACTGTGAGCATGTCTGTCTGACCTGCATAATAAAGATCTGACAGCTTCTGATCAAAAGGCTACTGAAGAAAGGCTCTGTAGTAAGCCGTAATAAGAACTTGTCGGTATGCAGGTGTCAAAGGTACGGTACGTTGGGCTGCCATGGATGACGCTGATTTCCATTATCTAGTGGAGATTCAATTATCAAGGATCATCCCTTGTTATTACAGTATCTCCAGACTCCCGAGATCCAAGTCTCCACTTCCCCTCATTTCTTGACTTCTCGTGAGTCAAGTTCAACTCGAAGAGCGGAGTGTCTGTGTCTCCAGACTCCGCTTCAAAATTCAAGGTGCTGTAAAGAGAAAGTCGATATTCCAGGATCGGCTCTACTCTGTGGGTTTCCTCAATCCCAAGCCCGAAGCTAAACCAATTCGGCATTAAACAGCTGCATCTCTGAACTAAGAGAAACTGCAAGCACCTTGTTAGTGCTGAACTGATCATTAAAGACCCTGATAAGAGCCCAAATAGTTCAGGGATCGTCCAAGGTGGCCTTGATTATGCTGGCTTACAGCGATTCCGTAGACGACAAGACCCAAAGGTAGCGAATAGGCATTGCGATAAACACACATTGCCGAGTGATTATTGTCTCGTTAGTCTTGGTTTCTAGCATGGGAAGGATCTTTTGTTGGTTAGAAGGTGCTATTAGAGGATGCGACGGTGATATCCGTCCTGACCTGATTTGGTTTTCTGGTGCTGGCCAACTTTAAGAATACAACTAAGTGCCGTTCATTCAATATTCATTGTGACCCCTTTCCTGCTCTTTCTCACTTGATCTCGGCATCATCAGGATTCGTTGTGCGCGCGATTGCTTCAACAATATCCAGGCTCTAGATTCTTCCTATATCCGTTTACTTCCCGCATACCGACAGAGTACATGGAGTACTTTACAGCTTACCAAGAGCAAAGAAAGCTCTACATTTACTGGAAACCGTTCCAATCGCATCAAATAACGGCCTGGCGTTGAATCTTATCTCACTGTACTTTACACTCACTCACCTGTCTCGGCCGTGTGACGACAATCACGTGGGTCTGGTGAGATCACGAGTGCGACATACATACCAGGTACCGAAGCTCACTGCAGGCAGCTATGGCGCCAAACCTTCAACCTCAACCTCAGACTCAAACTCACCTTCAGCGTCCGCAACTCAAAGATCATAGACCGTGGTCAGGACTCTCCAATATCTCTAAACGGTCCTTTAGATCCTGCGCCACTTCTGCTTTTGAGGCTGACGACGAGCGTTCCTCCAGCGACGGCGATATGAGCCCTCGCAATAGCCAGTCTGGCTTGCGACGCCCAATCGTGCCGCGTCATTCTGGTCATGACGCTCGCCCGACGAGTCGAAAGGAACTTCTGGGATGGTACGCTTATGCGTTCGCTGCTGAGACGTACGTGATTTGTGGCATCGGTAAGTTCGATTATAGAGCTTCTGTAGATGCGACCCACCACTAATACTCATGCTCCAGCTTCATTCATCCCTATTCTGCTTGAAACCCTCGCTAGAGAGAACGGTGTGCTGCTTTCAGACCGAAAAACACCATGCGGATCAAGTGATAGCAAAAATGAAGGCGATGGCCAGTGTATTGTCTGGGTGTTTGGAATGGAGATCAACACCGCCAGTTTCGCAATGTACACCTTTTCAGTGAGCGTCTTAGTCCAAGCCCTGCTCGTTGTCAGTATCAGCTGCGCCGCCGACCATGGAAACTACCGCAAGAAGCTCCTCCTCAGTTTCGCTTGGATTGGAAGCTTCGCGGTCATGTCCTACATCTTCATCACCAAAGACAACTATATTCTCGGCGCTCTCTTGACCGTTATATCCAACACATCGTTTGGCGCATCATTCGTATTACTAAACTCTTTCCTCCCCCTACTTGTGCGATACCATCCCGATGTTATCGAGGCCAATATCACTACTACGCCGGATTTGGGCAACTCGGACTATGAGTCGCGTCCTCTGAACGAGTCGGTAGGTGAACCCGAGGCACCAGCAGTTACAACAACCTCGCCTTTGTTGCTTCCCGAGGACGGCGAACGGTTAAAACCCACGGCAAGCCATGCAGAGATAACGTCCAAGGAGCTGCAACTGTCAACGCGCATATCAGCGATCGGAATTGGTACTGGATATATCGCAGCACTGTTTTTGCAATGTGTTTGTATCGGTGTTCTCATCTCAATGCATAATACTACATGGGGCCAGCGAGTCGTATTATTCATGGTTGGCGTCTGGTGGACCGTTTTTACTATTCCTGCGGCAATGTGGTTGCGACCCCGTCCCGGACCTCCCCTAGCAGACAATGGCCGAAAAGGCATCATGGCGGGACTCGCATACATTCTATATGCTTGGAAGAGCCTGTTCAGGACAGTCCAGCAGGCCAGACGTCTGTTGGATATTGTTCTGTTCCTCGCCGGATGGTTTCTTTTGTCAGACGCCATCGCAACCACGTCATCGACTGCCATCCTATTCGCCAAGACCCAACTCCACATGAAACCGTGGGCGCTCGGTATGATCAATGTCATTTCAACTCTTGCAGGGGTGTTCGGTGCGTTCGGATGGTCGTGGATATCGCGACTTTTCAATCTCCAAGCCCATCAGACCATTCTTGTCTGCATCGCGCTGTTCGAACTGATTCCCCTTTACGGCTTATTGGGCTATCTTCCATTTGTCAAAAATTGGGGTGTTTTTGGACTCCAGCAACCATGGGAAATGTATCCCTTGGCCGCTGTCTACGGAGTTGTCCTTGGAGGTCTGAGCGGTTACTGTCGTTCCCTATACGGCGAACTTATCCCCCCCGGATCCGAGGCAGCTTTCTATGCACTCTACGCAATTACCGACAAAGGCTCCAGTGTTTTTGGACCGACGATTGTGGGAGCAATCATTGACAGGACTGGTACAATACGTCCTGCTTTTTGGTTTCTCGCAGTTTTGGTTGGCTTCCCTGCACCCCTGATATGGTTCATTGACGTTGAACGCGGAAGACGAGAGGGCGCCAAACTCGCAAACTCAATAACAGAGTCAACTGAGCAAGAAGAGGATGAGGGTGATGATGAAGCTGAGCGTCGTGGAATGCTGGCGGATTATGAGCGAGAACAGGAACACTATGAGCGTGCAGGTCGTTAATTTCGCGGGCTGTTATTGGATAGCATAGCGACGGCGTTTTGCTGGATGATCAGTTATGTCATTTTAGTACTACTGTATCCGTAAATGGATGTAGATCATGTTCGGACAATAACTACATACCGTTCCTGGATGTTAATATAGTAAGCACATGTCGCAATAAAAAGATGAATAATCTTTCAAACCTCATTGCACATTAAACATACCGCAGCACTTACATCCATGGCATGTTACTGGTGATGGTCAGCTCCCGGCCCCCGTTTGATCGGAGTTTCTAGAAGGGCGCTTCCTTGTACGGTTCTATATCCGGGGGAAGTTAGCATTGGATGCAAACACGGCGACCCTGCCCTTTCCTGCCTTTACCAGGTCGGCTACTGGCTGACCTGCAGCCCTCCTTCCGTCTTGAAACGGCAAACGGCGCTTACCCAATGCTATGTATACCGAAGATATCGCGTCACTTTATCGCGTCTGCTCTATTATCCACTTTCCACTTTCCCCTACGGATACCTTAGTACCTTAGTAACTTCCAACGTCCAACCACCTCGAACCCAATTTTCCCTCGACCTCCTACAGACGACGGAAAGGCGCCAAGTCTCGCATCGCATCGGATAATAGGCTATAGGTAGCCAAGACTCACCTTGACGCGTTGAGCAGGCCTGGTGTAACTCCCTCAGCTTAGGTGGCCCCATTGCCAGGTTAATCACGTGACGCTAGTCTCTTTGTGCTTTTGGCCCGATTCTTAACGTTAGTTCTTCCGCAGATTGCGACGTTGCTCACCTAGACAAATCGAGCCTTACGTGCACAGGACATCGCACGCCGCGATCTGTCGCTCACAGACAGACAGCTTGGGCTCGGCTTCACATACAACGCGCCATCAAAAATTGGCTACGCCACATCCAAACAATCATTTCTCCATCTTCCTCATATCCGTCTCGTCGTTTTCATCGCCCTTTCATCGCGCTATTCGCTCTCTGTCGCCCGAAACCCCTCCTTCTCTCTCCACCTCCGACGCGGTCATACCCAACCGCATCAAAACGCCACAATGAGCAATCGCAAACGATCGCGATCTGTTGGGGAGGAGAATCGCGCAGAATGTCCCTTCTCAATTAATTACGCGAATAATCCATCGCGCGCAGAACAAGAACGTCATAAAAACAAGAAGCGGAAGCGCGACGGCCAAGATGACGATAAGCGAGTTCAAATCCAAATTTCACCCTTCTCTCCAACGGGAAGCTTCAAGACCCATGACACGATGGACTTGTATTACACAGTTGAGCCTGGCAAGCGATGGCAAGATATGACGCGCTACAATAGCTTCGTCCGTAAGTACTCAATGGAATCCAGACAGCACGATATTTGAGGGGCTTACGGCTAATGTCTGCTAGTTAATAGCATTAAATACTACAGTGAGGGTTTCGTGTATGTCGCGAACGAAACAACGGTTGAGCATCAGAAGGCCCAGAACGAACATGGCGACTATGAGAAGAGAGATAACAGAGAAGAATGGGTAGCGCGCATCCTCGAGATTCGAGCCTCCGACGAGCACCATGTCTATGCCCGTGTCTACTGGATGTACTGGCCTGACGAGCTACCTCAGGGTACTATCGATGGCAAGAAGACTGTTCAGGGCCGCCAACCATACCATGGCCGCAACGAACTGATCGCGTCCAACCACAGTATGTTCCAGAATGCTGACTGACATCCTTACCGCAACGCAACTGACCAATGATTTAAGTGGATATCATCAACGTCGTCAGTGTAACGGCGCCCGCTTCCGTCAACCAATGGATAGAGTCAGACGACGAGGAGATCCAGGACGCTCTATATTGGCGCCAAGCATACGACTGTCGTAACTCGCAGCTCTCGGTATGTTGCGAGGTAGCCTGCTTTCCATTGACTTAAACTAACGTTCACACAGTCGGTTGATATCATGTGCAAATGCCAAACCCCTGCAAACCCGGATAAAACACTTATAGGATGTACGAGTTCGGAATGTGGGAAATGGATGCACCGCGAATGCATGGTCCATGACGTACTCATGAAGGTTTTCGAACGATTGGGCACCGACAAACCTCACCGGACCGAGGGAGCGACTGTCAAAGAAGAAAAACCCGAAGAAGCAACACGTCCCCTTTCGCCCACCGATGCCGAAGAAAAAGAGACACAGCCAACGATCGACGTGCGCTCTGGCGAGACACAAGATAATGTTCACGTGAAGAAGGGCATGCGTGAAACGCCCAGAGACACCGAAACTCCCACACCTGGACCGACACCAGCAAGATCTATCGCTGCAGCATCAGCCAAAGGGGCGAACAAGAAGGGTCGCAAGAAGAAGACTGTAGAGAAGCCTTACGCAGGGCTCTTTGAGGCTACTCTCAAGATGCAAGAAGGTCCTACGGCTTGGGAGATCCGTGATCTACGCCCAAATGTAACAGGTGGCGACAAGACCTGGACTGAGAAAGCCCATTGTCTTTTGTGCGATAGCAGCATCGAATGAACATTCAACACCGAGACCTTATAACCGTAAAGAGCCTGCTCCGGTCAGCAGGTTCTCACGTCTTGAGAAGCGCAATTCCATATTGCGCAGATCAACGAGTCAGCTATCAGCGGCTTGTGGGCAGCTGCGGCCTGCTTGAAACAAGGCTTATTGGAACGACGAATGTCATCGGTTTCTTTTATCAAAATTTCGAGGTCACTTTGGCGATTCGCCCACTGGTGGATTTTCCGGGCGCGGCGTTGGAGGCGAAACTGGCTGTATTGTGAGTTGGGAAAGTGGTGCGAACTGGAACTTGCGAGCAGTGAGGGAGATACGCACTTTGTTTTGCTATTTTATGAGATTCTTGAAGCGACGCGAGAGGAGTTGTCCACATGGGCCACAACACGAACTACTGGAGAGGACCAGGTCGACGTTAAGGCGGTGGATGGACGTATTCTGGGTACTGGATCAGAGAGAGGTTGAGCATGCGACTAGTTGGCCTTTTCGTTGATTATTAACCTTCTGACATGGTACTATTTGCCTGACAAAGGTGTTGTCGACGGCTTGACTTTATCTTTCTTAAGAATGAGGCTTTATTTTGATTTAATCGAATTCTATTTCCTTATACCCTGATACTTTGTTGTCTGACTACCTTATATATGATACTATCGCTAGTCCCATTTCACGTTGTTACAAAAGCCTGAACGCTTTTAGATTCTGAGAAGCTAACCCGTCAGTTACATGCTGTGGTTAGTATATGCCTCCGAAATATGTTTGTTTTGAGTCCCTAACGTTAGTATGAAGGTAGTCGGGAATAACCATGGATCTTGAGCTTACATTGAAGGTCAAGTACGTACTCCACACGGAGCTCCAGGCGACCCCGCTACTCCATAATGTCGCAGAGCTTCACCTCGACACAGTGCATTACCTGCAAACCACTGGACCCTTCGTAACCGACAATAACAAGAAATCAACAACTTCTGGACGGCCATAGCAAAACGACACAACAACCCGCTACAATGGCTGTCGACCCCTTTGACTCAGCTCTGTAAGCCTCTGCCTCTCTCTGCCTTTCGCGCAATGACGTTTTCCCCTTATAGCTGACCGTTTCATCCGTAGCGACCTCCTGCGCCGTCTCAATCCCAAGCAGACAACCGACCATCTCAACGCCATCATCTCCATCGCCCCTGACCTGACCGAAGATCTCCTCTCGTCCGTCGACCAGCCCCTTACCGTGCGCCGCTGCAAGCAGACTGGCCGAGACTACCTCCTTTGCGACTACAATCGCGATGGCGACAGCTACCGCTCTCCATGGTCCAACCAGTTTGACCCGCCCCTGGATGAGGCTGGCTCTGGTGGTGTAGGCGCAGGTGGAAACGAGGGCGCAGGCGAGGGTGCGATCCCAAGCGAGCGTGTTCGCAAGATGGAAGTTAAGGCGAACGAGGCCTTCGATGTCTATCGCGACCTGTATTACGAAGGCGGCGTGAGCAGTGTTTACTTCTGGAATCTCGACGATGGATTTGCAGGCGTTGTCCTTCTTAAGAAAGGTGAGAGACTCTCCTGTTATAACTGCATGTCTGTTTTTTGAACCGCGAACGCTAACTGGGCATCTAATTGCAGCTTCTCCCCAAGGTGGCAATTCCGAGGGTGTCTGGGACTCCATTCATGTTTTCGAAGCTATCGAGCGAGGACGAAGCACTCACTACAAGCTCACATCTACCGTGATCCTGACGCTGTCGACTGGTGGTGGTAATCTGGGCGAGATGGACCTCAGCGGCAACATGACACGCCAGGTCGAGCAGGATCTCCCTGTCGAGAACGACGATAGCCACATTGCCAACGTCGGACGGTTGGTTGAGGATATGGAGCTCAAGATGCGCAATCTCCTGCAAGAGGTTTACTTTGGCAAGGCCAAGGACGTCGTGGGTGACTTGAGGAGTATTGGAAGCTTGAGCGAAGGGGCACGGGATCGCGAAGCACAGCGAGAGCTTATTGGAAGCATGAGGAGATGATTGGTGTACAAAACCTCCTGCTCGTCTTATGTGGCGTTTTCTAAGAGCAATACGTTCGATAGACTGTTTACAACCTTTGTGGCATTGCAAATAAACACCATCTGTTCTGGAGTGAGTAGAGCAGACCTGGCAGGCAAGTTCCCTTTGATAGCCTCTTTACACTTTACAGCGAACTGCTTGCCTTGCAGGACTTGGAGGCATGGATATGATATACATGCTCTGACATCACTGTTACGAACTCTATCTACTGTGAACAAACCGGGGAAAATTTCATGTTCAAAGCACATGGCAAAACTCTCTAATCCCATTGTAAGTCGAGATCGATTAACCTGCGCATCGCTGGACCGGCCCGTTTTCCCGTAGAGAATAGTACATAGAGTAACACGTATATGGAGGTGAAGTGGTTACTTAGATTAGTATAGCATTAGCATTAGCTTCAACGCGTCCTGAGCGTCTTTGCAGGGGCTAGCGGGACCATTGGCTAAGTTCGATCCTGGACGTCGATCAGGTTCTATCATCAAAGCGAAGGTCGTGTTGTAAATTGGCAATGAGTGCAAAAATACACACAGTTGATCGGGTGAAGCATCCATAAACACTTCCAGCTACATAGAATTTTGGACGTTTGAGAACAACAACTCGAGCCATCACCCTCCGCTATGGCTGGCCGCGGCTCCTTGTTACAGTCAACATCGAGCTCATACGTAGTAAGGCTCTACTTCTACTGTACAGTACTGGCCAACAGATGGCGGCTAGCATGGTTATTCGCGTAGTGCGCCAGGCCACGCTAAAGAACATGGACTCAGTTCCTTCTGAGTCAGAGACATCACACGTTCTGCAGAAATGCATGAACACGACTTTGCGAGATTAGTGAAAGGCAGTAGCCTTTTGCACAAGGCACCGATGCTGCCATATGATGTTCTCTGAAGGATCTTAGCGATGAAGGGGGTCCCACCCTTGATCAGGGGTGGGCGCGAGCTTGAGGCCGGGCTGAAGACGGGGAAGTGGTTACAGATGCAGCAGCTAGACAGCCCTGTCTCGTCAGATATGACAGAGGACAGCGTCAAAGAACAGTGAGACCTTGGCACCCAGACACCATCAGTGATGGTATGGGGCTGGAGAAGTCGTGTAGGAAAGATCAAGGAACTCGGCTTGGTGAAACGGGTTTCGGAGGTGGAATGTGAGGCAGAGAGCCGGCGATAAAATTCGTAGCGATGTTCAACAGTGATCCGAGGACGACACGGATCGCGTTACGGATACGTAGTTCTCGATTGCTCGCTCGCTTTGCTTGCTCCATAGCCGCATTGAGGTCTGTGTTGCGCATGTCATGCAGACAAGGCCTTGCGGATCCCGGAGTTTTGGTGCATGTTAGTCGGATCTAAATATTAACCTCGTCCTCAATGGTCCAAAGACCTGTTGTATGCGTGCACGTACGCTGTTAAATGTCTTAGGCGCCTGGACTTATTGATGTTGGTACTGTACTTTACCCGTTAGCTAGGCGTGGCGTCGACGAAGGCGCCGTATAGTGCTGAACTGTATGCTAAGATAGGGGCTAAATCCATTGAGTTTTTGAAAGGTCGCTAGGGACGATAGTGAGATGACATGTAATTTCTTGACCATGGTATTGGATCTCACAGCGAGTAGATCGCTGGGTTAGATGGTTTAGCTTTCGTTTGTTATCCCGAGGGTGGATGTGAATGGTAGGAGTGCTTTGGCCGACTTGGGAAGTACAGGGCTATAGTAGGTAACTGGCTCCTTCCCTCAGCTAGGCCAAGACCTGGGCGGGATATTGACAACAGTTAGTCCAGGCCTGGGAGGGTAGGAAGGAAGGGGTTGACTGCCGCTTGAAACTTGACATACATCGATGTGAGACTTCCATGTGTTGATTCCGTTTGCTTCAACCACTACTCCAATTTTTGTTACCTTTCATTCCTCAGTTTTTCTAGAACTGTCACAACATTCAATTTCCCACCATTGGTAGACAGACAAGCGAATGGAAGAATTCTAGAAAAACAGAACCCCGCATCGTGCCGTTCCTGTTCCTGCCGCTTGCCACATGCCCACTTGACAGACGCAGCCGCCTGCCGTGTCCCCTGATCGAACCCCCAGCCTCCTCAGCCTTCGCTTCAGGCACACAGCAAAATCACAAACAAGCTGGATGGACGTCGGATATCGAACGCCAAAGCTCAGCGTGGCTTGGCCTGTTGACTATTTGGCCCGGTTGCGTTCAGCACCTACCACTTTTCTGAAAGTAAAAAGATCAAGATGGCCCTGTGGCGGCCCGAACGGGATCTTAGGATCGACAGGCATGCCAGTATTCAGCGCTAAGCTCTTGCAAGACCTCAAAGTACAGTACATCGACAGTTCATTACCCCTCACACGGCAACCATTGCTTGGTCTCTCAACCCAACTGAGAAAGTATGTCAGAAGATTGGCATGTAGGCCAGCGCAAGCTCATCATGCCAATCTCTATCAGAGACCACGAATTTCGCCATAACAATTGGATGAAGGCAACATGGCATTCTTAGCCTGGTCTCGCGGCGCAACAAATCAGACACGCTTCGCTAGCTTAAGTGTATCCCATGCAGAGATGATCCTGAACCAAGGACGTGTTCTTTAGCATGCCGTACGTCGAGAATGCGTGATCCAGAAATAAGTATCGTGTCCAACCAAGTACTAGGAATTGGATATTTGACCGCCCGTGTGGATGGTGTTGACTTATATTTCCATCAACCTGTACTTGCCCCCAAGACGATCAGCGAACGGGTGTTGTCCAAATGCGCCCAGACTCTTGTAGTCAGTCGCCCAGATTTATATATCGCCAGTCTATGCAACGGGACAAGACTGTTTACAATTTTCAGAAGTGTACGTAGGAGGTACGCATACGTCGTCTCAGGCAAGGACGGCGATTGTCATGCTTCTCAATCCCTGTCATGCCGGCATGTCCCTTGTCACAATGGCAATGACGAACATGGAGGCCCACTGCATGTTCGGTAGCTAGGTGCTAGCCCAGCGATATGATGAACGGGGCATCTTGCAAATCCATCCTGCAGCTCTGGTCGTCCAGCCGCATGACCGCCAATTTGTATCTCCGCCAGCCAAGTTAGGGGACTGTTACCCCCACTGGTCTAATACAGTTTGGATCTTTGCACCTTTTTGCAGCCCATTTCCTTTAGCAAGACTCCCAACTGTTTCTGTCTTGACTCGCATCTGAGACGCACTTATTAGACTCTTGCCAAGATTGACTGCCGAGAGACTGCTGAAATAATGGCAAAAGCAGCGAAGATGATAGGAACGGCTTCGATCCCACGATATCGAACTGAAGATCAAGCCAAGCAAAGAGCTATGCTTCGACGAGAGCCTTGATCTTGGACTAGGAATGGACTACATACATAGTCGAGCGGACTATGGATCTCTCAACAGTACAGGGTCATGTACACTGCATGTACTGTACATGAGTTGAAAGGACCCCTCCACAGGCCACCCACTTGCTTTCTTAACTCATCTTTCAGGCCAGCATTTCCTTCGGCCTATTGTACTTGTTCTACAAATGCATGCCGCCATCGAGTCTGCTAGAGACTTCATATATACATGCTCAGAGTCAATACAAGGTAGCCTTGTTAAGGCACGAGACTCCGAGGTCGACAGGTATCATGAAACAAGAGTCTCAGTCTCGTAAGCGACTGATGGAAGAACAGCTTGGTGCCTGACATCGGTAGGGCATAAAGGTTAACCCTTTGACAGGGCCTTTTACGTCCATAAACCCACATTGCGCCCCTCATTAAACTAGAGACCAGCCAGCATCAAAACCTGGGCCCCTTTTGCTGGGAAAGGAGTCCACATTACATCCCACTCACTCTTACACTGGCCGATTCTTCCCCTCGTCTCTTCCACCGAGATCCACCCTCTCCCTCATCAACGCAGTTTCGAGGACCGAATAAGGACATTGCTATTTCTTGCCTGCTTTCAGTACTCTGGTGCATATTCTTGCTCGGCTTGGTGATTTTGTTTCGATCGTTCAAGAGAAAAGCAAGAGGTTTCGGAGGATTCGAATACATATTTCAACGTTAGTTCAAGCCCCTGGTCACCCATCGCTCGTCCCAGAAAGCGGTTGGTGCGTCGCCTCGTGCCCTCGCAAAAGTTGAAATTGCTACCGGCCTTCATACTACACTACATCTGTTGATCGTGTTTCCCTCCACTCCTCCCACCGCGCATCCCGCCCATCTGGTTCCGTCTTCCGTCCGTCCTCCCGTTACCTTCCCGCCTTGGATCAAACTTGTTCCCCTTTGCTCCCGCACATCGCCTTTACGCCGTCGTCACACCAGCACTTTTGGGGCTCAATATTAAGTACAGCACTAGACCTGTGCTATTGCATGTCCTAGCACTTCTTTCTCCTTGATGTCCTAATAAATACCTACGTACTTACGTGCCTGACTCCCCTGCCAGGTTGCGGCCCTTCTTCTCACAATCAAACTACTGAGCTAGGTCATTGCCCAGCCCACTCTACCACCAGAGACCCGAACGACCTCGCTTCGACCAACGCTAAATCACACCGATTCTCGCATATCCGTCCAACGTTGGCACCCGTGGGACCTCTTGGCTGGCGTACCTTTACTCAACTGGAACCCTCTCTACCCCCTGAGGCCGAATAATCTCGTTCCAGTACTGTACCCAGGCTCGATATTCCTCACACAGCAGCCATTTGCCGTCTTGGTTCAGCATCCTGTTAAACTAAACATTAGACGTCGAGGCGTATTTTGTCTGTTTTACTTTTTTCTCTTGGATCTTCGCCCTCCAATTGCTCGCTTCTGCGCCGCCGACGTCGAGACATCTGCACTCTCATCTCGACCCCACGTTCGCGCACGATTATAATATTACGATTCGACCGCCACAACTCTCACGACTATGGCCGAGAAGCCTTCGGTCTTGATCATTGGAGGGCTTGGCTATATCGGCCGCTTCCTGGCCCTCCATATACACCAGAATGAACTCGCTTCCGACGTAAGACTTGTCGACAAAGTTCTGCCTCAATTGGCATGGCTGGCTCCTGAGTTCTCCGAAGCTTGTTCGCAGGACAAGTTCATGCAAGCTGATGCCAGCCGACCCGGTAAGATTTCGTGCTGCTTACTCGTATTACCTTGATTAGTTTGCTAACCATTCGTTTCCCCTCTTCTAGAAGGATTAGCAAGAATCTTTGACCGACCTGACGGAAAGCAATGGGATTATGTTTTTAACTGTGGTGGCGAGACGAGATATTCGCAAGAGGATGAAGTTTACAAGCTGAGGTCTTTGAATCTTTCAATTGCCGTGGGTCAAGAGGCAGCGAAACGAGGTGTAAAGGCCTTTGTCGAGCTCAGCACAGGAATGGTGTACAAATCGGACTCGTCTCCAAGCAAAGAAGGCGATAAGCTGAAGCCATGGAACCGCATTGCTGTCTTTAAGCTGCAAGCCGAGGAGGAACTCTCCAAAATCGAAGGGTATGGTGGGACCAGAACTTCTCAACGTCTTGTGTACTAATGTGGCTTCCCAGACTCAACCTTATAATTGTGCGCCTACCACATGTATACGGGCCTTATGCTTCTCAGTGGGTTGCGACAGCACTGTGCATGGCTCGTACCTACCAGCATCTGGAGGACGAAATGAAGTGGCTTTGGACTAAAGATCTCCGAACTAACACAGCACACATCGACGATGTCACACGCGCCCTGTGGGATATCGCAGCTTGGTACGACGCCGGCAAGGCGAAGTGGGATGAAGCCAGCATGGGCAAGATTCCCATTCTTAACATAGTGGACGAAGGCGCGACAAGTCAAGGCACCATAGCGACCATCATTGGCGACATCTTCAAGATTGAGACAGGTTTCCAGGGCCAGCTCATCAGCACCTTTGCGCGTCTTAACCTCGACAGTGTTGTAGACGATGTCAACGACGAACTTCTGGGACCATGGGCGGATCTTCTGGCCGATGCGGGCATCACGCGACCAGGACCATTGACCCCATTCATGGAGAAGGAGCTGCTCAAAGATACGGATCTCAGCATGGATGGAACGCGTCTGAAGACGCTATTAGGCTTTGAGTACAAGAAGCCAACACTTACCAAGGAGCTGATCGAGGAGGTGATTGAAAGCTACAAGAGGATGAAGTGGTGGCCTTGAGAGGATGACGAAGAAGAAAAAGAATACAGATGCGGCATGGCATAACATGATGTGCATGGCATGTACGGATATCCAGATTTTGACTTGTTTCTTGCATGAACTCGACTTAGCGAAGATTCCGCTTGTTGCTGGAAAGAGACGATACCCGGGGCAATGGAAAGCCACAGGAATGAAGAGCGGCGGTGAGAAGATCCGGCAGAATCGAGCTGCAGCAGATTTAGTGTCTGTCAAACGAGAACTGCCAGCAGATGATGATGATGATGCCTGGGGAGGTAGACAAAGAAGTTATAAGCACGACCTGTACATTGGAGTTGCGGGAGGCGAAAGTCGTGGGATGACGAGTGTACCCAGTAGAGGGTAGACTAATAATACAGCCAAATACATTGCATATTCAAGATGGATTTTGCATACGATTCTCGTTCTTGGCTGTAAGGCTGCTGTGTAACAACACTGCGTACGCATGTTCTTACGGATTCTGGGGGGTTTCAAAGCAGGGCTCAGCCTAGTTATTGATGAAGAGGCTGAGAGATTCATGATTGAGCCGAGGTTTACGAAGGAGGCATGTGGGAGAAAAAAACAAAAATGGTTCTAGTTGAGTTGTACTCAGTGGTGGAGATTAAGGATTGACGATGCGGGGATGTGATCCTGGTTGAGATTTCTTGGTCGACGTCGTGAACATTGGCAATGAGAGTTGACCTGGCCTGGTTCGATTGAATTCGATTCATATCAATTCAATTTTGGGGGCATCAATCATCCTGCAAGGGGTAGTCAACAAGATGACTTTAAGTGCTGACATTATCTTTATCATTGGGTGCTTCGTTTTAAACGAGTATTACTTCGCATACATATTATTATATTTCTACTATTATATTAGCAACTTGCCTTTATACATTGATAGTACTGCTTTTCAGCCTTGAGCATTTGGTCGCACCAGAGACATGATGAAGCTTGGCAATGGGAGACATGTATTTATCCCCATAGTCTATACCTTGGACTACCTTAGGCACGGACACAACTTCCATATCTGAACTGCATGACCCTTGTAGCTCCAAGTTGGACATCCCTCTTGTGCATCATATGAGTATGCGGATAGGTAGTAAATAATTGCTCAGCCTCTATTTTGATTTAACCCCGCACTGAGAGGATCCTACATCGACGTACGTAGTACCCCTATCATGTGCTTCCATTCACCTACCACTTTTGTATAGGTACCTAGTAGCTTGAGGTTACCTAAAGCTCAAACAGAATCAAGAGGCATTGCCCGTAGAAGAGAACAAACATAACCCTGCCATTGGCTGTTTCATTGACCTCGGCGTTTTGTGTCATTGCTCGGTGTTGCTTGTGATTGACATAGAATGCTTGGCCTCACCGGAAGGAAGCATATAAATTGTAGCGAATGTCCAACCAAGAAGGCGCGGTTCTAGCATGCCATTGGTACTTTCCCCATTCATTTTGAACCTTGAACTGGAAGTTGCTTGTACCACATAGACTATTTATACCTGAGGAAAGCGCATCTGCAGTTTGATAGCGTCATTTCGATCCACAACCCGCCAGCTCAGCTCAGCCCAGCCTTACCAAACAACATCCGACCTCAATCGCTAGTCGACTATACAATATTCACTTCTCCCAACAAAAAGTCATTGCTCTTTCAATCTCCCTACCTACACCAAAGACATATCTTCTTTGACTTGAACTCAACATACCCAACAATGGCTGCCCCCGCTGAAAAGACCATCACTGACTTCAGTGGTAAATGGCTCCTCGTATGTTTATACCCTTCCACTCAATACATAATAATGCTATAGATGAACCATGAGACTGACAGCAACGCGCATTAGAACAAGAATCTGTCCGATAGTTCAGAGCCTATTCTCGCTCTGCAGGGCATCGGCTACCTTACTCGCAAGGGCATCGGCTTGGCTTCAATTACTATCGATGTCAACCAGTACAATGCCCCTCCTAAGCCACCAAACACTTCCACAGACGTGTTCACTCACGTCGACATCACCCAGACCGCTTCTGGCTTGTCAAGCACCCAGGAGAACCGGTGTCTTGACTTTGAGGAGCGTGAGCACTCTGACTGGCTTTTCGGTGCCGTCAAGGGCCGTTCCCGTTTCATTACTCTTGATGAGGTTGAGGACGACTTTCTCAAGGAGGGCTGGCTTGTTGAGGGCGAGGGCAAGTTCATCCAGAGTATCGCCGAGAGCGTCGACAATGGCTGGGTCGCTACTCAGATCTGGGGATTTGAGGAGATCAAGGGCGAGAGGAGATATGTCAGGCACATTGTGGTGACCAAGGGTGACAAGAGAGTCACCGCCAAGCTCATCTACGACTACCAGGGTTAGATATGGAGAATTCAAGTTACCTGGCCGGCACGGATAGATGATTAACGACATGAAGACCACGCTCTCCCTCAAGTACCTAGATAACACTGTCAAGAAATAAATATACTTGATTGATGAAGATGTGGCCTGCAGAAATGGCCAGCATTCGGTATTTAAAAGTAATGTCCATCAAGGTTCATTGTCCCCAGGGCATTGCGCTATGTTGAAAGCAGCTTTCCTGCTTGACAGGCTGCGACAAGCCTACCACAGCCTTCATGATGTTTAGATCATTATTCCCCAACGCCAATTCAAGGTGCCCATGTCTTTTCTTTTTGTCGTCTTCCATCCAACCTATACTATAAGCCCTTATTCCCCTTGCAGGAAGATGGCACCGTTTACTCGGGTCTTCGCTTCACAAACTCCTCAAGATCCTGCACCGTCGCAACGCCAAGGACAAACCTTCTCTTTTCGTCCGTAACAACAGCAAATTCCTCCTTCCAAGGCCCATCGGTCACACCTCCACGGTAGAAGTCCTCGAGCTCTTCAAGGGTGGTCTCCATGGTGATGACCTTGTAGCTGCGGCCCTTGCGCTGGAAACGTGTCATGGCGGTCGAAAGAGGGTCGTTGGGCTTGACCTTGCCTGAGTCGAGTAACGACTGCAAGTGTGGGATAGAGATGTAACCCAGGAGAGCACGTGTCTCGGAGTCAACGATGGTCAAGTGGGTGTAATCGCGCTCGAAGGCGGAGAGGAGTGCTAGAGAAATGGCATCGGAGGGATTGAGAGACAGCGCGGCTGGGGGGTCAAGGTCTTCGACGGTAGCCTGCAGCGCATCAGTTATGCTTGATTATCGATAGACACCCCATAGATGCAATGAGCTCTATTTGGATATTGTATCCCTGAAGCTCTCGGTATAAAGGGGTATCATGAGCGAGTTCGGACAAAGAAACATACCCCACGATATCTCGAAGACCACTTTGTAACGAGGGGACGTGTCGCGTCAGACATTGTAGTGGTGGCAGTAGCAGTAGCCATAATGAAGAAATTGATGACAGAAAAATGTATCGAAAGTTCAACGAGAGAGTAGAAGGGATTTTGTCATTCGGGTTGGGTCTGATTGAAATGTCGGGGTGTTGAAGGGTCGCGGGGCAGGTCTAAGTCACAGTCACGCAAAAGACTCGACAGATGGTGGGGCACAGCTTTTTTTTCGTTAGGTTATCATGACACAGATGGGATGATGAGCTAAACCACTAACAGTATAAGAGTCGATGTTCTTTTAAATGATTGTGACTAACGAATCTAATACTTTATCGTGTATTTTGATCAATATTCCACTGGGCAACGACTTGTTTAAAATCAACGAATTGTCTGGGTAAACCACGTACTTGATGGTACTTGATTGTGTCGCTTATTCTGTCATTGTGGCTACTAGAAGCCGAGCTACAGAAATAAAGCATGCAATAGCTTTCCCCAAGGCAGCAAACCTTCAGCTGACCCCACTAACTTAAAATCATGAACGGGCCCCATCTGCAATCTGTGGATCGTCCCGCTACGGAGTTTCTTTCATTAGCGTCCTGAGATAGGATCCGGTGTAAGTGGAACCAACTTATCGACGGTAGAAGGATATTCACTGCGGTAAGGACATGGATAGAACATCAAGGCATACGACCATACAGGGGATACTCCTTCATCATGGCAACAGCGAATCAAAGAACTGACAATCGTGAAGCGTGATGTCACCGTCCACTCCATCGTACCTGCCACAAGCGTCATACCTCTTACTTTCATGGGCGGGACGGAATTGGCATGCATCACCTTAACTCCGTGAGATAGGTAGGCGCGACCAACCTGCCCTTGATGATTGCTGGTTCCCTTCTCCCGTCTCACTGAGCGATTTCCTCTTCTCTGTCTACCGTTCTTCATAAGACGCTGCAACTGGACATCTCGGTTCGCTCATTGCTGTAGCTGAAACATCGTAACGGGTAAGGCAAGCTCAATCCGCACAGCCGATTCATCCGTGTCACATCAGAGAACAGCAGTCGACTCAATAGGGAAACCTCCTCATCTGTTCCTTATCTTTGTTTCCTGTCTCTCCTCCATCCTCCCATCTCGACATCTTACGTTTCTATAGACAGCCAATTGGACATCTTCACCCCGATTGAACAAAGTATCACTAATAGACCGCATCTCAGTTTGTATCGGACAGATGAAATGTCCCCGTTGCATCCGTCAAAGGACGCCCTCCAAGGGGCGTTCTACAGCCCCCTCTCGGCAACAAACCGCACTCGTTATCAGGCTCGCGCCGAACTCTTCCCCGTGCACTCTTCCGTTGTTGAAAATGCCAAGGGTAAGGCAAAGCAACTGAGCGCCGAAGCAACAGCCGAATTTGAAAAGGCGAGCGCAAAGGCTCAGGCCAAAGCTGGAAAGATCGAGTTGTACTCTGGCAAATACTATGCTGCTTGTACCTTTGGCGGTTTGATGGCTTGTGTAAGTGCTCAGTTCAGGTCTAGGCTTTAACGAGAATGGACAATACCATCGTCCAAGTCTCTTCCTTCATATATATCCTATACTGATATACCTAATCCAGGGCCTTACTCATGCTGCTGTTACTCCTCTTGATCTTGTGAAAACCCGACGTCAAGTTGATTCCAAGCTCTACACCAGCAACTTTCAGGCCTGGGGCAAGATCTACCGTGCCGAGGGTATCCGTGGTATCTTTACTGGATGGAGTCCTACACTCTTTGGCTATTCTGCTCAAGGTGCTTTCAAGTATGGTTGGTATGAGTACTTCAAGAAGACATACTCTGATATGGCTGGCCCCGAGGCTGCCACCAAGTACAAGACCGGCCTTTATCTTGCCGCCTCCGCCTCCGCTGAATTTCTCGCCGACCTCGCTCTCTGTCCCTTCGAAGCCGTCAAGGTCCGTATGCAAGGCTCAATTCCAAACCCCTACACTGGAACTATCCAGGGCATCAGTGCTGTCACAGGCAAGGAGGGTGTTGCTGGTCTGTACAAGGGTCTGTATCCGCTCTGGGGTCGTCAGATTCCTTACACAATGATGAAGTTTGCCTCCTTTGAAACTATTGTTGAGATGATCTATGATCGTCTTCCCGGTCAGAAGAGCGATTATAGCAAGGCTGCTCAAACTGGTGTATCCTTCACCGGTGGTTACCTCGCTGGAATTCTCTGTGCTATTGTTTCCCATCCCGCCGATGTCATGGTCAGCAAGTTGAACTCAAACCGTCAACCCGGAGAAGCTTTCGGTAGCGCCATGGGTAGGATCTACAAGGACATTGGTTTTAGTGGTCTCTGGAACGGTCTCCCCGTACGAATTGTCATGATCGGTACTCTGACTGGACTCCAGTGGATGATTTATGTAAGTGTTACAAAACGACCCCCTCGGTTTCTCTGACGTTGTTTGCTGATGCGAGTCACAGGACTATTTCAAGATCTTCATGGGTCTCCCAACTACTGGTGGCGGTCCACCACCAGCCAAGAAGCAGGAGTAAGCCGTAATTATGCGTCTAATGAGAGAGTTTTCTTTGTATGTTCTGCGAAGCGCGTGTGCTATGTCTGTTGAACACATTCCGGTTCTGTTCGGTTGTGGTGGACTAGACCAAGGACCACTCGGATAGTCGGACGAAACAATCAATTCCTATGAAACATTCGAATTCCTGAGATAACGCAATACGTTTCGATAGTGACATGCTTCGGAACGATCGGGTATAGGTGGAACGGCCCATTCGCTTTGTGGAACTCCAAGCTTATCGTGGTCCATCCTGGTCAGAAGATAACTTGGCCGGATAACGATACTGCAGGGGTAAATAAGTCACAGTCCCTACCGTCCTCGAAGTATCAGAAGAATTGACCCCAAAATGCATAAGAGATGAAATAACTTGGCCACTTCATGTCAGTTCAGGCCAACACTTGGGCTACTTTATTATAGTAGCCCAAGCTTTAGAAGACAATCCTTATGTTTTCCATCTACCTGTCAACTACTGAATGGTAGGGTGTGTGCTTCTTGGTGTTTATTTCGTGCATGAGCAATCGGATATAATATCGATGCCTGCGGGACCATGCAGAGCTTGACGGACTGGGAAGGTCAGTCGGGTTTCTCATGCTGCATGTTGTCATAGGAAAATCCGTACCTGAGTGTTAATGGAACAAGCTGGAGGCACAGCGATGTGCTTACATATAATGATAGATGGGTATCTAGGTAGGTTAGGTATTACCTTGGAATCTATCAGGTGGTCCTCTGCCAAGGGGAGGGTCTAGCTTTAAATGTCGGACTTGGCCTTTGTTCTATAAAATTCATTTTTGAATCATGACGCCTTACTTATTGCTAAGCCGAGCTTACGATTTAAGGTAATATTATCAAATGTACCGTCCAGAGGCCGCTGTGGTGTAGTTTGAATGTACGGACAGACATCCATTTGTTGTTGATAACCAGCCTGTCACTAAAAGAGGGCTGCAGCCAATGCCGTCATGGTACATGAGATTGAGTGGGCACCGCGGGGAGAGCGGCGCGGTTTGCCAACATTGATGCAATGCGATGCGTGCAGACGGTTGTGAACTTAGTTCCAGCCAGAGCGCTAGCGTAATTGACGTTTATTCCAGAACACTACTACCTTTGGCTTC
This sequence comes from Fusarium coffeatum, assembly GCF_003316985.1. Lineage (NCBI taxonomy): Eukaryota > Fungi > Ascomycota > Sordariomycetes > Hypocreales > Nectriaceae > Fusarium > Fusarium coffeatum. The sequence continues at coordinate 87,388 of NW_022157849.1, read as the reverse complement.
AGAGGTGGGTTGTTTTAGTTGTGTAGCATAGCGTAGCAGCCAAAACCCCTCTCCCCTCCAGCTTTACCGCCCGCACGCCGCACAGTCGATTGGCAATAGAGTAGAAACAGCCACATATAAGAGTGCTATCACTGCCACGAACTTGGCACTCCTTACCTCAAAGACTGCATAATATCGTATAGGTCGGGATAGGAGGGCAACCGGCATCCATGATCAAGATGATAAACCACACCTGAGCATCAGACTAAGCAACTATTCATAATGGTGTCCGGACCTTTCCTCGAAAGTATGAACAATGCGCAGGGAACCCGGGACCGACGCACGTGAGTTACCCGATATCCACAAATAACTGACAAGTAGTCCAACGTTTATGTCTTCGGCCAAACTGTCGTGAGAACCTGAACATACCGCCTTCTGGTCATCGTTTTCCAGTATGCAGATGTACAGGAGGACATACACATCAACTATAACGGACCGACTGGTGGACGATCAGGATGGGAGGGGAATCAAGTTGATAGGATACCATCACCACGGTTGGGAACCAAGGGTCGAGTGATTGGTGACAGTCTAGTTGTGTGGGTGGGCTGAGGGATGTGCCGCATGGCAACCCCACACTCGCATCAATCTCGAAGAGGGGTTGCTTTGGTTCGGCGAGCATGGCTCTGAGTTATTAGTAGATGCAAAGTGAATGCTCAACCATTGACGGCATAGTGAGGCTCAGAATCTGTGTAGCCAAGTCCAGATATTGTTCTGTTGATGGAAGCCATTTGAATCGCTGCCGGGCCAGGAAAATAACATTGTCTGTCCGGCGGTCGTGGCTAATTGCCAGTCAGCTTCCGTTTCTGTGTATTCAACAATGCCAAGTAACAGGGTTTAGGCAAGGAAGAGATTCACTCAGCAGTGGTCTTCCTGTTTTCTGATACCGCCTGCCTACCTACCCAGCCCGGGGAGGCAACCGTAATCGAGGTCCCTTGGTTAAGGCAACCAAGGATACGTCATCACTTACTGTGTATGAGGCAAAGTCTTTCAGACAATATGGAATAACAGTTCTCATCTGAGAAAGCAGCCATGCCAGCAACTCAAGGCTACTCAGATGCAGAGTAAATAGCCACAGTTCAACGAAACCCATCCCGGGAGTCTGGCGAACTGGGTCCGAGTCGAATGAATTTAAATCATGATCCTCACTCTGGTCAGCAATGACAGTCCCAGCAACATGTTTGGCTTGGCGGTGGTTGGTACATCTCGACACCCGCCTGGTGCAAAATACTCGGCGTCCAGACTCCCGAATGCTTCGGCTAAAAGTAGCGAAGAGAGGCACAGGCGGTCTTGATCTCAAATTGCAAATCGCCCTGAGCTAGGAGAGGCTAATAACCGATGAGTTGTGGCGCTATTCGTTATTTACCGCACCAAAGACCGAGTCTGCAAGTACAAATTAGCGCTCTTGACGCTGTCATTTCAACTCATGGTAGGTACTAAGAATCGATATACAGTGCCTGTAGGTATCGTTGTCCAGGTAGTACCTAGAAAGGCATTCGTGGTGAGCGTAGAATGTACATATGTGAGGGACTTTTGAAAATCCATGTCTGTTGTTTGGTTGTTGACTCGTTACCTGTTGTTGGTTCATCAGCAAATTGAGAGAAGGAGAGAGAAAAAACTACCACTCGGCAATTGCCTGTCTGATCGTTGAAGTTATCGTGGGAACAGTCTATTTGTTGGATTCAAGCCGGGTAGGTAGGTAGACAATGTCATCTGCATCGGGCTTGCCGTCTATGTAACGGTTTTAGAGGAGGAAGGTATGCGAGAGTTAAGGGAGGGTTCCCTAAGAAACCTTGCTCGCTCCTCACTTCTATATGCTATCTCCGAAGGCAGCCTTCCCTCTAGAGAATCATGAACCATAAGGTCGACTGGAGTTTGTCAAAGGGGGAGCGGTCTCAGAGAAGAGCTGACTTTATGTCCTTACTCTTTCATCCAATTCTCGGGTATGACAATAACTATCATGGCGTTCTTGGATTTCAAAGGTCAGCGACTGCTTTAAGCCCCATGTTGACAATTTAATCCTTGACTGTGTCTGGCTTCATCGTACCAGCCAATGGATCATTAGCGACGAGACCTGGCCACCGGCTGGCGTCTATCAACCGTCCACCGTCCACACCACGTTCGGCCTAGGTCTGATCTGGCGCGCTGCTTCATACCCCGTACAGTACCCCAGGCCCCCTCTTCAGCGATGATGTCGGATTCCTGCATCCAGTCTAGTCTAGTGTCGCCTAGTCTATCCAGTCCTACCTAGTATCTCATCCAAAAGGTATGATGATACAGTACCTACAGGTAGGTATGTAGTCGATTTATTAAAGGTGTCAATAGCTTGAGCATACTTTATACAAGATTTTTGATTTGGACAGAGAGCTATTCCTCGATTCTTGCGTCTATATGTAACTTCATCTTTCGTAGCTTTAGCCTTGCCTTTGGGGTGGTATTTTCTAGACCTAAGGACCCAGCAAATGCACCATCATGAGAGTCTAGGCAGCGCTAGTACTATATCGTCAGTTGGAGGGGGGGGCAGTTGGGGGCTTCGAGGGTCTAGGCAAACTGGGGTTGCGCGAGCCTTTTCCGTAGGCAGGTCGCTGCAGGTAATTAGTAGGAGAGAAGATGGCCGACATCGTTTCTGTCTGGCGGATGATATTATTCGCATCTATCGTTTCAATTGAGCGGGAAAGGACAAGAACTGTTGCTAGCCATGACCCTTACCTTACCAGAGAAGGAATCATCAGTCCACTGGCTTCTCATCGGCTCCTATAGGCTGGGGAATCCCGCATCATGACTTCCATATCCTGCTCAGAGTCCCTGTCCTGCCCTGTACTGTACTGAACTACCAACTGCACTGCAATGTGCTGTAACTTAAGGAATTAGCCATGATCCAGTTAAAATCAACATAGCTGTGTCCAGGACCCATGGATAAAATCCTACGTCCTGGAACCTCACCTGCACCTACCATGTTGGGGCACGGTACCATTGGATCCAACCACGAGGTCACTGATCCATCCTTCTTTTACATCTCCTCCACTTCCACTTCCACTATCATCTCCCCCGGACTTGACCTCCATCTAGGCCATTTCCCGCCACCTTCATCCCTACCTGCCTTCCTTACATCGGCTGTCCCTGCTTACCTTACTTCTAGCTTCTCCATTACAGGAGCAACTTGAACTGGTCTCTCTCAGGTACCTTGCCTTGTCTTGTCTTCAAGCGACTCAACACCTCTCTCTTACATCCAAGGTGTCTTTGGAGCTGCCCTTCACCACTATTCTATCTAATTGTATTTCTTTTCTTCAAAACTCAAGCAGAACATATATAGACAGTCAACGACTGCTTCTCCTTCGGTTCGGCTATTAGATCAGTACAGTAGTTCCGTCCGGCGCTATCGTATCCACGCCACACAACCGCGCCTCGCTTTCCCCCAGGCCAGCGCCAAGTTCCAACGCCGACCAGCACCTGCGCCATTCCTCGCTCACAACTCGGCAACTTTGGATTTGACTTGGCTTGTGGTTTTTGACTCGACTCGTCCATTTTGCGCGATCCTCTGGTAACAATTCTTCGGATTGAAGCCATTCGCGCATGGTGCTTTGACTCAATTGCGACTCTCTTCGCCGAGGTGCTGCTGCCGCAGCTGTTGCGGGTCAGCCGTTTGATAACGTCCCTCCGATCGGCTCACCAAGTCCACGACCCTGCTACCGAATTGCTACTACTTGACGACATCACGACATCGCCATGGCCGGGTTTTTCAACAAGATAAAGGGTTCTGGCACTGTATGTCTTGGACTTGCTCACTGCCCATTTCCATCCCGGATTGTCCCAGCTTCACCCGATCTATCGCTTTCAAATTGCGCCAAGTATGGTTCTCATGACTGACAAAATGCCTCTCGCTCTCTGCTTCTAGGCCACAACCACCACACCCAACAAGCAAGATGCTGTAGCAAAGAAAAAAGAGGAGCCTGTCCTTGACCTCACGCCGCTCGAGAAGATGCTCCAGAACGCTGGGCCGGTCCGAGATGATGGCACCGATCGCTTCTTCGGTCTTGAGAATGTACGTCGACCCCTACCTGACACACACAAAGCGCAAACCTTTCTTCGCTTCAAGTTGAATTCGCTGTTACTACCAGCAGTAGACTGACCTGTTAACAGTTTGGAAATACATGGTACGAGTCCTACTGATCGCCCAGCTGGGCTCCTATACTGACTTTCACGTTTAGCTACTGCAATTCGATTGTTCAGGCTCTTTTCTATTCCGAGTCGTTTCGAAACAATGTTGTCAACTATCCCTCGATCTTATCCACGGAGACGAACGGCAGCCGATCCAAAGTTCCCATAACCATCAGGCCTCCGCCCACCGACGCCGTGGAGACGACACCCAAACAAAAGGGTCTCAGCACCTCCCAAGTCATCAAGCAAAGACAAAACATCAGTCAACAATTACCTGGACAGGTAGGCGTCCGACCCGAAGACAAGCCTGATACGCCCGAATACAAGAAGAAGCAAGCCATGATCAAGGGACCTATCCTCGAGCTGGCGCGCGAGAACGCTAGTTCTTACGGTATGGACGAATGTACCTTTACCGGTCTCAAGGATATCTTTTTGGCGTTGCTTGAAAGCGAAACGCATACTGGAGTGCTCAGTCCCCAGCGATTTCTGGAAATATTCAAGCGCGATAACGAAATGTTTCGAAATTCTATGCACCAAGACGCTCACGAATTTTACGGTCTTGTGCTGAATGATGTCATCAACAGCGTTGAAAGCACAGCTCGCCAAATGCAGTTGCAAGCACCAGCCGATGGTCTTGATGGTTTGGCCACTTCAGTAGGGCATGCTCTTGGATCTGCCATGGTGAACCATGTTGGCGGGGCAAGCTCACCAGCGACAGGATGGGTTCATGATATTTTCGAGGGCGTTTTGACATCAGAAACGAAGTGTCTGACTTGTGAAACTGCTTCTCAGCGTGATGAGACATTCCTTGATCTTTCCATTGATTTGGAGGAGCATTCTTCCGTGACATCATGTTTACGCAAGTTCTCGGCCGAGGAGATGCTCTGTGAAAGGAATAAGTTCCATTGCGATCACTGTGGAGGTCTCCAGGAGGCAGAGAAGAGAATGAAGGTAAAGCGTTTACCCAAAATCCTAACACTTCACTTGAAACGATTCAAGTATACCGAAGATTACAGCCGCTTGCAAAAGCTTTTCCATAGGGTTGTGTATCCCTACCACCTACGCATGTTCAACACGACGGATAATGCTGAAGACCCGGATCGACTATATGAGCTATATGCAGTGGTTGTTCACATTGGTGGTAATGCCTACCATGGCCATTACGTGTCCATAATTAAGGTTCCGGGTCGGGGATGGATCTTGTTTGACGATGAGATGGTCGAGCCAGTGGACAAGAATTTCGTCCGCAACTTCTTCGGTGACAAGCCCGGAATGGCTACTGCATACGTGCTGTTTTACCAGGAAACAACGTTTGAGAAGGTGCGAGAAGAACAAGAAAAGGAGGGCATGGAAGAGGTCAAACTTGCTAGTGAAGCGGCCAACCTAGCTCAGGAGAACGGAGACAAAGCCGATACATCGCCACTCAAACGACAAGCAACGCAGCCCATGTCGCCCCTCTCGCACCAGGAATCGATGGCCAATCTTGCCCATGCAAGTACAGCGCCAGCCATGCCTTCGGCTCCCCAGCCTGATGCTTCAGCGCCACCTACAGCAGCGACGAACGGTTTGCACCGCGTCCAAACACAAAAGGAAGACGTCAAATCCAAAGAAGACAAGAAGCGGGAGAAGAAAGAGCGTGAGGCGGCCGAAAAGGCCGAAAAGCTTGCGGAAAAGGAGCGAGAGAAGCAAGCGAAACTCGATGAGAAGAAACGAAGAGAAGATAATCTTAAGGCGTTACAGTCACGACGAAATGAGAACGATGAGATGGCCAAGGCTCTTGAAGCCAGCAAAAAGTCGGCCGCACAAGAAGAGGAAGCAAGAAAGAAGGAGAACGGAGCATCTCCGAGTAATGGTATCCTCGACCGGACCAAGCGAGGTAGCAAGTCCATGTCGCGGAAGAGTTTCTCACTTTTTCACAAGGACAAGTCGGGTGGACAGACCCCAGACACTCCTAATGGCGACTCGAGCGAGAAACACGAAAAACTCAAAGATCGTCTCAGCTTCAGTCTTGGCCGCAAAAAGAGCACCAACTTGCTTTCATAATCTCGACATCCATACTTTGCAGCGTTCCCATAAGAGAAAGAAGATACTGTACTCGTTTTTATCATTGTTGTCTTGTGGGTTTTGGCGGACACAGGATACCCATTGACTTTGAAGGAGGCTGTCATTACATGAAACAAAAGTACGACTACAGGCTCAAGTGTGAAGGATGAAACGTTTTTGAGAAGCTGCTCAAGACTAGCATCTTGGGGACATTTTTTATTTACCCCATTTCAGCCCCTTCGACAAGCAAAGTTCGTCACGCTCTGGCATTGCGTACAAGAGCCTCTAATCACAGACATACCGGATAGAAGATGGACCACATGGGGAAAGAGCGTGCTTGGTTATCGCTATCCTAGTGAGTTCGCTTGCCAAGTTCTACTCAGGCATTGGGCAACATGACCCTAGGCGTGGCAGTTGTATAATACGCAAGTTACATAGGAAGCTAGGAAGGCCAAGCTGGCGTAGACAGAGATTGGTTATTCTGGCTCGTTTGGTAGCTATTGAATAAAACAAGACGTTTATGAAGCGAGTATCGGTCGAATCGGTTTCTATCTTGTGTAACATTACGCTCAATTTCATGGGGAGGCTGCCTCCCTTTCGTACTGTCTCATCCCACGTCGCTCTCATACTAAGTAGTGGTGTTCCCACTCTTGATCTACTTTGCTGTATATCAACAAAACTCCAGTTCCAAATTGCCTGACTCCATTAATGCCTAGAAAAGTCTACTGTGTTCTCTTTTGTAATCATGCCGTATGTGTGTCCAAATGTAGCTCTTGAATCAGCCAAGTATGAGCTCGTAAAGAATGATGACCGAGTTGACAAAGATCAATGGCACTATGGTAGCATTAGTCTCTGTAAGATAGTCCAAGTCCACTCCATATGTATCAGGTTGGGTGGATATCGAGGGTCGACATACTCCTCATGATTGTTCGAACGCTCGCGATCAGATTGATGATCTTGGCCTTGACACTGGCATCGGGGCCAGCACCGAATGCGGGATCGTATGAAGCGGGCGAGAGATTGACTGCATAGAACGTGTTAGACGAAACGTGCGCGGATATAATTTGTGCTCGAGATGAGGGTTGATTCGTACTGCGCGCGAGGAAGCGATCTTCGGAAAGGACAGCGATGGCGTTGATGAGGAGAATGCAAACTGAGAGACGAATTAGCATGCGCGCATTGGAGAGGGCGGGTAGTGAGTGAGATGTCTACCATATAGAAAACTTCCAAAGAACCACATTTTGGGCGACAGCGCTGATCGCGGAGGAAGGGCGAAGTTTGACAGTTGGAAGTTGACGATGATGTGTAACTATCCAACTCCCTCCTGTGTTACCTACTACGCTACTGCCTACTACCCACTGGCACCTACTAATGGATCTGGCTTAAGCAGGCAGGTACGTACCCACCACCTCATGCGTTGCAGCTGCCATCGTGGCTTGAATGGCCCTGGGGAAAGGTTTACCTACTGCCGGGGATTGGTTAGGCCGATCCGAAGGACCCCTAAAGAGGCAATGAGCTCTGCACGTTTCATGGATGAACAAGATGCAAATCACAAGCACCATAATTTTGGATGAACTTTAAAATACAATGAGGATCATTTCTTCCTTTATGGTTCTTCTTTCATCTTGTTGAAAAAATCCCAACTTTCACGTTTTGAGGAGCAGATATTGATTGGCATACACCAAACTCGAAGCTAAATCAGTAGCTCTCTCCAGTGGAGAGCTCTCACTATTAACTATCAGCCAAGATGAAGACAATTGGTATGCCCATATCAGCCCTATCAATAAATTTACATGTTTGAAATCACGGCTAACACTCACTAGATATTCTCTTGGCATGTCTTCTCATTAGCGTTCCGCTTCTTCACCTCCTCGTCTCCCCGTACACCAAGGTCGAGGAGTCGTTCAACATCCAAGCAGTCCACGACATCCTCGTCTACGGAACACCTCACACAGATGTTTCTGATCGCCTCTTCGCAGCTTATGATCACTTAACGTTCTCCGGAGCCGTTCCCCGGACGTTTCTCGGTGCTGTGATTCTTGCAGGTTTAGGGCAACCTATTATTGCTCTTGTTGGCTTCCAACATGCTCAGCTAGTAGTGCGAGGACTACTTGGCGCGGCCAACGTTGCTGCCCTGCTGACGTTCAAGAACCTTTTGAAGAAATCACACGGTCAAGGTGTTGCGGCTTGGTGGGTTGTTCTTATGGCCAGCCAGTTTCACATCAATTATTACCTATCACGGACATTGCCCAATATGTATGCCTTTGGTTTAAGTAAGTCAATCAATTCACCCACCGACTCGCAAGGGCTCCAGCTCACAAGGACTAGCAACTCTTGCCTCCGCATTTCTATTACCTCAGGCCTCGGGTGTGCTTCCTTATGCTCGCCGCAGACAAGCGATCGCTCTTCTAGTCATTGCAACAGCAGTCTTCCGGTCCGAAGTTGCCGTTCTCCTGGCCACCACTGGGCTTTACCTCCTTTTCACAAACCATTACACTCTGATCCGCTTGGCTGTTGACGTCCTCACCCCTTTATTCGTCCCAATCGCTATCTCAGTGCCCCTCGACTCGTACTTCTGGCAGGAGCCGCTTTGGCCTGAACTCTGGGGCTTCTACTACAATGCTATCCTCGGGTCTTCGTCAGAATGGGGTGTCTCTCCATGGCACTATTATTTCACCTCGGCGATCTTCAAGATTTTCCTTAACCCCTTTGTGCCGTGTCTGATCCTCTTTTCACTACAACAGACTGGCATACAACGAGCTGCGCGAGCTCTAGTTATCCCGAACTTCCTTTTTGTTGCCATCTACTCTGCTCAGCCGCACAAAGAGCCACGGTTCATCTTTTATATTATTCCGTCTTTCACTGCTGCTGCGGCACTTGGTGCTAACTACATATACAGGCGTGGGTCCAAGAACTTGGTCTACCGCGTCATGCGCATGGCTATCGTGTTATCTGTCCTGGCCAGCTTCGCGGCCAGCATTCCCAAACTGGTTATCTCGTCTTTGAACTACCCTGGTGGTGATGCACTTGAGCAGCTGCGTTACATCACTCGAGATGACCCTACTCCCGTTATGAACGTTCACGCCGATGTGTTGACCTGCATGACTGGACTTACACTCTTCGGACAGAATCCGTCTGGTTATCCTGTTGCATATTCCATCACTCCTGAGCCAAATGCCACAGCCCCTTTGCTGATCTTCGATAAAACGGAAGCAAAGGAGCGGCTTGCCTTGCCCGGCTTTTGGGATCGCTTCGATTATGCTCTAGCCGAAGACCCGCGCAAAGTACTGGGCGGATGGCAGGTTGTAGGAGTGGTCACAGGCTATGACGGTATCGAGGTTCTTAAGCCGGGCTCTTCACCTGCAGGCGATGAAAAGGAGGAGGGGAGGATTGATGGCGAGAAAGTTTTAGGCATGGGCGCTCGCGTCGCTGCTGTGAGAGACTTCATCAGGGGGTACACAGGCGGCTGGTGGGTTGGACCCCGAATGTCGCCCAAGATCCGAATCCTCAGGCGTGTCAGTTAGCTTTAGTCGAAGCATGCCTTTTCACTATTCAGGACGCGCACAAGCAACGACTTATAATACTACATCAGCTTATTTTGTAATGCCTATCGTATCGTGTAAACAATGCATACGTGAATGCGCAGACTCCCCGAGGCCATCCATACCCCTTTGAAAACACAACCTATCATCCGAAATCCCAATGGGCGCAAGAAGTAGCAAGCATACTGGCAGAAAGCCACCAGCCATCAGTATGTCCTTAATTTCCCCGTAGCCCAACGCCATGCACTGCCTCTCCAACCCAAGGTCTTTTCCAATCCTCAAGCACATTGCGAGCGCTTCCCACCAAACCGTCCGGAATATACCTAGAGCAAACGTACACCCAGTCAAACATGATTTCCCACCTTAAACCCCATCGCATCCTTTCATCCAATTCCCATCAAAAGCAAAAAGCGTTCTGTTCAACCTCCCAGGGTCGTGTTCCTCGTATCACGTGGATGATTGATTATAGCATATATAAGGGCTCAGGTTTGGTTCCAACGAGCCAGTCGTATAGGATCACAACTCTTGCTCTGTATCGCTCCCTTCTTCGGTATCGGGATCATCGTCGTCGTCATCATCGTCTTCTACTTCTACTTCGCTGCTGCCGCTACTAACCGGGTTAGGCAGCGCACCATATTTCCTCCTGTAACGTTTCAATTCTCTGTTTTGGGCCATGAACTGGTCCAGAATGGCAGACATGGGACCGTGGAGCTCATCGAGTTCCTTAATCGTGCCTCCACCGATGGCAATGTGACGCATTGCGAGTGTTGAAATACAGGTCTGCGATTGTTAGCAAAGGTCATAGTCAAACAAGGGTCATGCCAAACTCACCTCTATCCTGGCTACTTGGTGTTCCAAGAAGTTCAACAGGAATCGATCCGTCACTTCGCCTCCACGCTGCTTGATTCTTTCAAGTAGCTCCGTCTCGGGCGGTTGCAAACCTGGGGGCTCGTTGCCTTCCAGCGAACTGCAAAGCATCTCAAGACGTAAGCTGATACGCCAGAGAGTCCAGACGCTATCCGGATCGATGCAGAGCTCAGCTCCGGGCGCAAGGACGACTGGCTTATCGTTGCCTGCGTCATCCTTCCTTTCGTGCTGTGAATGAAACTCGATGCGGCCAGCCAAAGCATGAGGATACAAAGAGTACACAACTTCGGGATTTTCGAGACCCTTCAACTTCTTCTCGCCCATCTCCTTAACTTCGAAGCCTTGTGAGGTGAGGGATCTCAAATCCTTTCGGATTGCGCTAGCATAGGTCTCTTCATCGCCAAAGGTATCCTCAGAGCCAGAAGCGTTACCTCGATCTGTGTCTTGATAATTCTCAAGACATCGCTGTATCTCCGAGATAAAATCCGTGGAGACTGTAATCTGGCCACCATCTGCCACGGCAGAAATTCGAGCCGCCTTGTTCACCATGGGTCCGAAGTAATCCATACGGCGGGTAACTGGATCCGTCTCGCTCACACAGTCGCCAAAGTGAATACCCATGCGCACTGACAGTCCCTTGAAGATGAGGCTGTTATCCTTGTCATATATAGGCTGGCAAGAGACCGAGTTCAAAACTTCTGATGGCCAGTTCACATCAAGGAGCTGCATTTGTACCGCAAACGTCCATAAAAGTGCCGACGTAGCAGTTGGGAAAGACACCATAAATGCATCGCCTTCAGTCTTGACTTCGTAGCCACCAATTCGTCTCAACTGTCGACGCATGACTTCGTTGTGAAGTTTGATTGCTGATCTCATGGCACTAGGATACATCTCCCAGAGAGTTGTCGAGTTCTTGATATCGGTGAACACGATGGACACATTGCCTGTCGGGGCTGGGATTTCGGCTTCAAGACGGTTAAGTGACGAGTCGAGAACATCACCCTTTGTCCTTCGGCCCCTTCTGGTGTTGAGCACTTGGGCATCGGCGGGGATACCAGAAGGATAAAGCGACATACTAGCGCCGCGATGAAGCCTTGATCGTTCGACTCGTCGCTTCAGATCAGCGACACTGATCATCATGACCATGATCTTGCCTGAGGCGCCGTATGCGATAGCCAGGTCACGAAGTTTCTGGGCCGCCCGCATGAGATCTTGTCGCTCCGCTCTCGCAATATCAGTAACCAGACCTGGCGACAAATACTCCCAAAGTTCCCCGGTAGCAATCAGAATGATATCGTCCTGCTCTCGAATAGTCATGTTGCTGATGTAGGGTGCCGCTTGTACAGCCGGCATCAGGTCGACATATCCAAAAGCACGCGAGACTTGCAGCAGGTCATTCAGTCGTCCGTTCCGCGAAACCCACCCACCAGCTTCACGAATACGTGATCTCTCGTTCGGCTCAGCAGGATCGTGTTTCCGAGTCAACATCTTATGTGTACCATCGGTTTGAATCACCATGGCCTGCGCATCACCAACGTTGGCGACATAGAGTTCCGTGCTTTGAAGATAAACGACAGTTGCCACACCACCCGAATTGAGATCTTCCTTTGTAAGTATGATTGGCTGACCTGAGCTCCTATGCGTCTGAAGTGGCCGCTCCTCTGATTGTTGGATCGCAATGGTAACCAAGTCCTTGTTGAGGGCCAAGAACGCTCGTCGCAGGGCATCAACTGGAGTCTCACCCGCACGCGTCTTCAGTGCTTTCAGTTCAAGGGCAAAGATGTGACCGAAGTTCTCGTGGAGATATTTGGCGATCTTTGATCCGCCACTAGACAAGGCCTGTCCATCGAACAGACCTAGGAGCATCTCTGTTTCTGATGCATTGAATCTTGGAACTACTAAATCGACCGTTGACAAATGCTCATGTTTGCCTAGCGTATCAGCCATACCATAAGGTAGGTGACCGGCAAGCGACCCAGATGTACGGACACGTCTGTCTTCACTTTGGTCGGGGATACTTGGTTGCGTAAGAGTAACATCCATCAGACCCAAGATACGCAAGTTCAGCAAACGGCTGAAATCGGTGTACTCCTCACGGTTGACAGCACCAGGCCCAAGAGGACCTGTAGCTGTCTGCTTGATTTCCAGACGCTTGTTACCGGACAAATTGAGATATCTCAAATTGGGATTGAGATTCCAGTTCCAATCGTAGGGCACGTTTGAGATGTTGTACTTCAGGTAGTTACTGCCACAATCGAGAACGGCGAGGTTCTTGGCCCGCGAGATATCAGCTGGCAAGTTGGTGAACCTGTTACCGTTGATGTAGAGTGCTTGAAGTAAGCTGGATTCCTCTAAATCGTCGGCAGGCAATGTTGTGAGTGCATTGCCAGACAGGTACAACTCAACGAGCTGCGGCCAGCTCTTGATTGATCTTTGAGGCATGTCGCTAATCTCGTCGTTGTAAGATAGGTTCAGTACGCGGAGTTCAGCGAGAAGTGTAATCTGGTCAAAAACATCGTCATCGAGACGGTTGTCGGCAAGATGGAGGTTCCTCAGAGACCCAGCAAAAGTGTTGTTAAGCCTTGATGATATCCCAGAATCTTTCCTTGGGTTGACTGACTGCGTAGGGGCCGATGGAGTTGCAGATCTAGAAACAACAGACGTCTTACGGCCACCCTTTCCATAAACAGACACAACGGAACTCTTACGATCCCCAGCATTGAGTGGAGATGGCCCAACACTGAGCAAAGTGCTTGAGTTTTGACTAGGTCTTCTATCATCCGACAGTTCTTCAGAGCTCGCAGTCGCTGACAAAGTTCCGAGGGGGGCTGCTCTTCCATTAACAGGAGGAGGTGCCTGCTGTGACTCTTCTCCTGGTACCCGTGGAGCTCTGGAAGCAGGCTTGGGGAAATGTTCCAGGACGTTGGAAGAGGCATTAAACGTCTCAAGTCGGTTTGCCCACCACAGCTCCATCGGGAGTTTAGAGATGTTGTTTCCTCGGACGTTGAGCACTCTCAGTTCGGTAAGGCAACCAATTTGTGCTGGCAATTCCCCGACCGAGTTGTTGGCAATGCTGAAGTGCTCAAGTCTGCTCAAAGTACCAATTTCCTGTGGCAAAGAAACAAAATAGTTCTTGTCCAATATCAAGTGCTCAAGGTTTACCATATTTGCGAACGAGGAGTCAATGCTAGCCAACTGGGCGTTCGAGAGATTCAAAATCTTGAGAGTCGGCACAGGAGCCACGATTTCAAACTTGTTCAGGGGGTTGGAGTTCAATTTCAGCTGCCGTAGGGATTCAAACTGTCCAACAAAAGCAGAGACGCAGTTGTGGTCCGCGGAAAGGATCTCGAGCTTGGGAAGCTCCGAAATGATGTCGATACTCGAGATACCATTGTACTTAATATCGAGCTCACGCAGACTGACTAGCTGACCGAATGAAGCGGGTACAGCGTGCGTCAGTCTGTTATTGGTTATCAGCAACTTTTCCAGATTCCTCAAGCTACCAATCTCGTGAGGAATCGTCGCAATGGCGTTGAAACTCAAATCGAGGTCGACTAAACCCGGTAGACCGCATAGGAACGTTGGAAATTTGTCGAGAAAGTTGGAGGAAATGTTGAGCGAGCGAAGTGATTGGTATGCTCCAAAGTAAGAGGGTAGGTGCTTTAATCGGTTATTGGCCAAGTTCATTTTGAGCATGCCGGTAAGGGCATTAAGTTCGGCATGCTCCAACTGCTCAAGCCGGTTATTGGCAACGTCCAGGAAAGTCAATTTGTTTGCTCGACTCAAGCTGGGTGGCAGCTTCCTGGCTTCGTTGTTGTTAAATTTGATATCTCGAAGGTGTTTACAGGACTGTATAAAATCACGAGGAACGTCGAGAGAGAGGTTCCGCGAGAGGTTAAGGGAGATGATCTCCATGGCCTTCGAGTATAGCGATATAGGTATTGTAACAAGGTTGCGACCAGAGAGGTCGACATAATTAAGCTTCTGAGCCCGGGCCAGGCCCATATCAGTAGTTTTGGCGTGAAAGTCGCTTTCCCGAGCAGACAAGAACATGAATCGACAAAGGTAACTGTTGTCTTCGCGTCCAAGATCTTCGATTCTGTCCTTTTCTTCGTAACCAACTTGCTGTAATAGACGCTTCTGCATAAGTAAAGGTCGCTCGGGAGGTGTTAGGACCCGAATAAGATCATGCTTCTTCATGATGATATGATAATTCTCAAGACCATCCATAACATACGTCTTCTTAATAACTTGCGAGATGACATCCGTGACGCTCGAGTCCAGAGGCATGGAGTGGGTGGAAAATGTCCCATCCGAGCGGAAGATTCGAATACAGTATGGAGATGCCTTCTCCTCTGGCCGGGGCGGACTGCCAATTTCATCGAGCTCGGGACCATGATAAGAGTTATCTTCCGTGTTACGACGTACCGCCCAACTGTCCGGAGCATCCCAGCGACCCTTAGGCGCATTTGAGATAATGGAGTCATGACGCTCCGGCTCGACGTTGTTGACAAAGCTAGTGTCCATGGGCGTGAGCGGAGGAGGCTTGGTCAAGATACCCTCCATGTCATTCAAATTGGTGTCGAGATGATACATGTTGTTAGGATCGTTACGATCAGTCGGACCAATCGTCTCTTCAGCAGCATAGTCTTGAGGTCGATGCGTACGTTGCTTCTTTGCAAAAGGAAACTTGTTGTTGAAGGTGGCTCCTCGTTGTCCGGTTGCTGGTCGCGGATCGGGAAGGTCACTCGGTTCGGCAGGTCCAAACGTGCCCGCGTATGGCAATGTGGTCGAAGATACATCGCTGGGTCGGTGCAGGTCGGTCTTTGAAGACTTTGTTTGTAAAGACCTTGTCGATTGGGGAAGGTCGCGAAGTCGAGCAGCGGCATCGTCCTTTTCTTTATGATGCCCTCGTAGTCGTCGCAAGAATCCGCGCTTGCCATGATGTTGATGGCCAGGTGATGTTTGACCGTCCGCTTGCGTAGATTTCGAGCTACTCCAAGTCATTCCCGCACTCCTGGTACTGGGCGTTGGGCTCTGTCCTCGTGATCTTGTCTGGTACATTGCGTTGCTGCCACCGCCGCGATCGCGCGGCATTTGTGTGCCAATTGCTGTATCGTCTCTGCTCATTGTCGGTCTGAGCGTGCGAGGGTCTTCGTTGCTCTTGTTATGTCGGTGGTGGCCAGGCAGATGGGCAATGGAGTGGCCGGATCTTGAGGATGATGATGTCTTTGGGGGTACCTGTGAGGAGCCGTCACCAGCATATCGCTCTCGATCAGGCCCGGTCATTATGTCTCGTACGGGTGCTTCGCCATAGCGCGCGATGTCCTACATGGGTACGTCAGTGATACAAGTTACGTGGGCGAGAATGCACTAAATAACACGGCAACTGGGCGCTGGGCCGGGCACTAAAAGCTGACCGAGAGAGAATTTCGGGAAGGAATGTTTGATCGCGGACGAGACCGAAAGGGAAGGAAGGATGGGGTAGTCATGGCAATGAGACAGAAGCAAGCATGGCATTATACATACACTGTTGTCTTGGTATAGAAAAGGCACAACCTCTGGCGCTGGAACAGGAGTTCTTGGTCTGGAAGATGATGGCGAGGCATCGCGGGTGTGATCCGTGGCATTGGAATAGTTGCGATCTCTATGTGTGGGGCGGCTGTGACTATAAGAGCGCCCACGCTGGTCCTTGCCCGCGAGCGAAGTGGGTAAACTACCCTCCGAGCTATCGCGCCCAGGGAATTCCTCCCCAAAGAAGCCCTGGAGCTTGCGAAAACCACCACGTACGCTGGTTTTACTGCCCTGGCTGCTCGCGGTGAGAACGCTGGCCGCGGATGGCCGTCTGCCGTCGAAATACGACGCATCAGGGGCGTCATGCTGCGAGGGGTGTAAAGGATACGGCTGCTGCTGATGCTGCTGGCGATTACTGATTTGGTGACCCGGGGAAAGCTGGGAGGCGAGCGACAGGTTGTCGGTCGAGTCGTTGAAAAAGGTGGTCGGCATGGTGGAAGTGTTTGTAGGGGAACCAGGCTGGTTCGCCCAAGGAGCTATTTGAGGGCTCGCGCCGCCGGTGGGCGGAATCTGTTGGATCTGGGGTACTCTGGAGGTCTCGAGAACGGCGAGCTCACGTCGGTAGTTGGTGAGGTCGCTCATGCGACGGTCTTTGGATTGAGCATTGGCGCCGGCGCGAGGGGCGAAGGTGGCAGTCGATGTTGTTGAGGTTGGTGAGAGCTGAGGCTCATCCTTGAAGGAGTACCTGTAGTAGGCGGGCAAGCGTTTAGCTTTGGTTGGAAGGCGGCGGGAGGCGAGATGAACGTGCAGGTTAAGGTGAAGGCGGGAGGTGGCAGCAGGGGATCGTGGGACGGGAGACGGCATGGATGGTAAGGTAACTAATAGGTAACTGGATATGAGTTAAACTCACCACTGGTTGCTCAAAGAAGCATTGCCATCAGCGCTGAGGCGAGTATGATTAGAATTAGGATTTGGAGGAGGAGGACGTCGGCGCGGCGTGGAGGAGAAGACGTAGGAGTTATTTGAGGAAGCCGTCGCAGCGGAGGATGATGGAGTTGGTGTTAGAGCGTCGGTATCAGCATTTGGATCTGGCTCTTGCTTTGGTATTGGATTTGGATTTGGTGCCGGATTGGGAGTAGGCGAGTGAGTGGGAATGGGAGTGGAGATAGTAGACGAGGCGGCGGAAGCGGGAGCGGGAGTAGTGGAGGCAGTAGTGATAGTAGTAGCTGGTGATGTCGATTGAGAGTGAGATTGATGAGAGAGAGACTGAGACTGAGGCGGAGATTTCACGGTGACGGCAGAATATGTATCAATGTTGCCCGGGCCCATGACAGAGCTGATGCGATTGACATGCTCATTCCTGGTCATTGTCGCCTAGGCGTAGGGATTGTCCTTGGATTGACGGAGTCCTAAGCCATGAATTGAGCCTTATGGAATTGCAAGCAAGATAAACAAAGACAGATAGATATCTGGGAATAAACTACGCAATGATGAAGAATGACGATGATCAACGTATTCGGGGCGCAAATGCAAATGCAGGCAAGCAGACAGACAATAATAGATACTGGTATCGGTTGTTGGTACAGATGCAAATGCAGATGCAAATCGTGAAATGCAAATGCGCGGGGGTGAAAAAAGAGGTCCAAGCTACGGCTACATGTGTAGGGTATAGGTACGGGTATGGGTAGCTTCACAAGATGAGATGAGGTAAGGTAACCTGGGTAAGGTTAAGAGAAGAGAGGAGAAGTATGAAAGGATTGCACTGTAGCTCTGTACGGAGTATACCGAATAGGCAGTGCTTGCTTGCGTTCACGTCATGTCTGAGAGGAGAGGGCTGAGAGGCTGAGTTCCAGTTCCTGGGCTTGCTGGGCTTAGGCTTAGGCTTGGTATTGGTCTCTGCTGGATGAACCTGGGGAAAGCTTGGAGCTTGTTCCTGTTCCTGTTCCTGTTCCTG
This sequence comes from Fusarium coffeatum, assembly GCF_003316985.1. Lineage (NCBI taxonomy): Eukaryota > Fungi > Ascomycota > Sordariomycetes > Hypocreales > Nectriaceae > Fusarium > Fusarium coffeatum. The sequence goes on along the minus strand of NW_022157849.1, from coordinate 69,274 downwards.
GCGATGTCCGGATAAGAGATGGCTTGTGAATGTTTACGATAAAGGAACCTATGCTGATCAAAAAGAGAGACAGACAGCCAGACAGACTCAATAGGACACTGAAACTTTCTGAATCTATCCACTAATTGTCAATGGTCATGGCGCTTTCAACCCCGGGGGAGTCTAAGTGTGACTGGGGTTCGATTCAATTCATGGATCAAATGCATGGGTCATGGTCAAGGTCAAGGTCATGGATGATTGTCGGTCGCCTAGAAGGAAAAAGACCAGAGGAAAAGAGGCTGGGCTTGGTCTTTAGCGCAGGTCCATGGTTGGGTGAGATCCAGTTGCAGGATTGACTAGGTAGGCGATCATCCTGACCTACTCCAGCGCCTTTTAGCCCTAGACTCTGCTAAAGCGTAAGGGTGCCGAGCATGGTAAGGTCGCTGGAACGAGGTACTTACTGGTCAGTTACTGGTTCGTTACATTCATCCTGTCCGAATCAAGTACAGTATCAGGTTGACCTGAGTCTTTGTTTTGGTTTTGGAAGACAGGACAAGAAAAAGTCGTACACGCACAATCTAGTTGTTTCTTATTCAGGAAATGTTTTTTCCCTGTCGGATAAATCATCCCCAAATCAAAGCATTTGTTTAATGAACAGATTCTATTTATGTTTGTGCTGCTGTGCCTCGTTTGTCGACGCCTGGTCTGTGTTGATTGAATCTTGCATTGGATATATGAAACCTCAGAGGTACCCCAGGGCTGTAGATTTGGGCGACAAATTACAGGGCGAAAAAGCTGTGCTGTACTTGATCTAATGTACCTTCAAAGTAGCGCCATCACATCGCATCGCATCTAGAAATGGTTGAGACACGGAAAATGCATCGCACGTACCACATGCTCACGAATGCTGAACTTGCTTTGCTAATGCATCACCTGCAGCGTATTGATCTACTAGGTACTAAGATACGATCCAATGCAGAGTAGGAGTACATATTAAAGATAAGGCACTCAACAATTACACACCACAAACACAGGCTCTGTTGATATTGAAAACTAGACACAATCAATAGAGAGCCAAACTGACGGAATACTATATAGTACAATATTCTTTGTGCGTAGCAGATAGTTTAGGTAGGGAATCAAAAGACATACCCCGGCTACAGTAGCACTATTTGACATGTCAGCCATGTGGGTAAAACAGATACCTAGGGCCCATGCTCCTGTCACATTCTGCTTCAGGGTCTTTCCAAAGTGATAGCGCTTGTAACCGTAGAACTGCCTCTATCTGAAGGTAAGGTTCCTTTGTTGGTACGTAGACGGTAGTTGGAACACGGGTGATAAAGGTTGTACTAGGGTTTGTGTAATTGTCTCTTTCAGCCTTTGAATGTATGTCTGGCATCAGTAAACCAATGGCACATTCTTTATCTTTACAACAATTGTGTGTGACAAGGCGATCAAACCCTGTATGTTGGTTACTAGCTTATAGTCCTGTTGTAACGTTGAGTCCTGTGGTGCTACAAAGAGTGTCATATACCATGCATGTTGGTCGACACAACTTCCTACATGTGAATCCGCAGATGATTGACGGCACTGTATAGCATCATAGTTTGCGGGATAACACAGTAGGCTGCAGGTTGCCAGGTTAGATTGTGCCCTGTTATTGTGGACCGTCTGTAAGGAATGCGGTTGAACAGTTGATCATGTTATTTAAAAGGCTATCAGGGAAATCCACATATCAGAAGTGCCATTGCTTCTGATTCATCCAAGAGTCGTTCGATAAAGTGTATTGTTGGTGGTATCGTCTACGGGATTGATATCTCCAAAGCTTGAATATTGTTAGACTGCTATACACCAAGATAAACCACCTTAGGTCCTAAGGTAGCTACTGCTTTTGGTGGTCCAACTAATATACTACACCAAAAAGGTTTTACAGATCCTGCGGCATGTAACTAGCATTTACGTTTTGTAACGGCATATCAAATTCAACAAGCAACATGCATGACTAATGATTGTCTTTGTATCATCAACACCACCATGATGGGAGATCATAACAAAAGTGGAACTCAACATGTTTATCATTCTCCATTAGCCACGCCTAGCTTCTTTGTCCTCTTAATACGGCAAAATTTTATAGACTTTTGGGTATCCGTAGAGTGCTAGTTTCTCTGAGTGGCAATATTGATACAAAATAGAACCAAATTATCTTCATATGTTGACTTGCTTAACATGTCTCACGCGATGGGTTCATGAATCGTGTTTGAAAAGGTCCTCGTTGAACTGATTTTACTGGCACCCGCGAGTGTCTGCAACGAACAAAATTCTCAGTGATAAAAATGCATGACTAGCAACTTGTTTTTGCAGATCTCGTATCATAATCATATGCTACGTACCTTAAATATCTCACCAAGTATTGGGATAAATAAACGAACAATTTACCCTGTAGAGGGGCTCCCGTCTATCATGGCAACAATGTCTCCGGGAATTACTCCGTGCTGTCTATTAAATAAACCAGAACATCCATACCACTATAGTTCTCAATAAAGAGATCCTCTACAACTGCTCTCTTAAGTGATAAGTGAGAGAAGACGCTGTGTAACACGTCCGGTTATCAAAATCTTGGAGAGCAACACCCCGCACCCATATCATCTGCCGTGTTAGAGCCTCAATACAGGTCGTCTTTGATACAACGATTAGGACGACTCATTCCAAGTCTACATTCTACCGGATTATCCGGTTGAAGCAGCCGTAAAGTGCACGGTGCGTCTATCAAAAAGTGCCTTAATTGGTCCATCGTGAGTTCGTCTCTTGATCACGAGCGGCTGTTCTCACGTGCAAAGAGCACTCAAGGCGTATATAGCTAACAGAATGTAGGACACTACGACCAGCATCACAAGAATCAGAGTTATCTCACAAAAGAAAAAATGGGTAGCATAGATCAGAGTCTTCGAGCCTGGTGGAAAGAGAGCTCGGTATATCAGGTATACCCTGCATCCTACCAAGACTCCACAGGTTCCGGTGTTGGTGATCTAAAGGGCATCATCTCACGAGTCGATTACCTCAAAGACCTGGGTGTTGATATCGTATGGCTTTCACCAATTTTCAAGAGCCCCCAGGTTGATATGGTTTGTTATCCCTTAGAATGCACTATTCATCCAAGTATACTAATGTTGGGTCAGGGGTATGATATCAGCGACTACTACACAATCGATCCTCCATATGGAGACGTCTCAGATGTTGATGTTCTCAAAGATAAACTTCATGAGCGAGGCATGAAACTTGTACTCGACCTGGTCATGAATCACACTAGTGACCAACATGAGTGGTTCCAAGAGTCTCGCAAATCCAAAGACAACCCCTATCGAGACTGGTACATCTGGAAGCCTGCAAAGTATGATGCGGATGGAAACAGACATCCTCCCAACAACTGGGACGCCCACTTCCAAGGTAACAATGCACCCAACTCCTGATTTGATGACCATAAAAGCTCACAATTTATAGGAAGCGCCTGGGAGTATGACGAGATCACAGATGAGTACTATCTCTGCATCTTCTGTAAGCAACAGCCAGACCTTAACTGGGAGAACCCGGCAGTTCGCAAGCAGGTCCACAATGTGATGCGCTTCTGGCTCGACCGCGGCGTCGATGGTTTCCGCATGGATGTTATCAACTTTGTCAGCAAGGACCCAGCATTCCCCGACTCAAACAAGACTGTTCTCCGGGGAACAGAATACTACGCCTGCGGTCCCAGATGTCATGAGTTCCTCAAGGAAATCGGCACTATCCTCCAAGAGTACAATGCTTTCAGTGTTGGAGAGATGCCCTGTGTTCACGACGAGCGTGAGCTGATCAAGGCTGTTCGAGGTGACCGCGGAGAGCTCAGCATGATCTTCCACTTTGAGCTGTGAGTCTACCTTTGCTTCCCCTAACTTTGTGAGCAATGGGCTGATATAAACAGGATGGACATCGACCACGGTGTTGGGGGCAAGTTCACGCCCAAATCCTGGACACTCTCTGAGCTGAAGGCCACCACCCTCAAATGGCAGAAGTTCATGTACGACAATCAAGGCTGGAATGCACTGTACCTGGAGAATCATGACCAGCCACGGGCAATCAGCCGCTTTGTCTACGATGACCCGGATCATCGTGTTGCCAGCGCAAAACTCATTGCAATCTTCCTTGGTTTCCAGGCAGGCACGCCTTTTATTTACCAAGGCCAGGAGATTGGCATGACCAATGTTCCTAAGGATTGGGACTTGGAAGAGTACAAGGACCTCGACTGCCTCAACCACTGGGAGTAAGTTAAACAGTGCCCATAAGCCGGCGTATACTAACGGCCATTAGATTGCATAAGAATGATGATGCTGCTGCCCAAAAAGCCTACAAGATCGAGTACCAAAGGAAGTCTCGTGATAATGCTCGCACCCCCATGCAGTGGGATGCGAGCCCCAACGCAGGCTTCACCACTGCTGATGCCAAACCCTGGATGCGTGTCAACGATAACTATACTGAAGTCAACGCCGCCTCCCAAACGTCAGACCCCAAGTCTGTGTACAGCTGCTATCGCCAGGTCCTCCAGAAGCGCAAGGAGCATATCGATGTCTTCGTCTACGGCAATTTCCTGCTTGTAGATGATGCTAACGATAAGATATTTGCCTACTCACGACGCGCTGACAACGGGGACACTGCTCTCGTCGTGTGCAACTTCTCAACAGATTCAGTTGCGTGGAAGTTGCCCGGTGAGGCACATGAAGTGCTGGTCAGCACTGCGGGGAGGACAGCAGATGATCTCAACAGCGGCGAGATCAAGCTGGCACCTTGTGAGGCCTTTGCTGTGCTGCTAAAGTGATTGGAGAGGCCTTGTATAGTATGAGTGTATACAGCCAAACCATGCAAAACGTCAGTACATAGGTAAAGAATATTGACGCAAACGGAGACATAGCCTGCAATCAGTTATCTCATAAACATTAATTACCCATGCATATGCATTGTAACAACAAGACGAAGAAGTGCATTCTCATTACCCAGCGGTTGATGTCGGCCGAGTATCTATTCATACAGGATACATAAACCACTCCTTGTCCCGCTCTATTCTTGTAGATTTGTCCATAACGCCGACGCTCTAGTCTTGTCGTCCCTTTAGTAATCGCTTGGTAACCTTGTCCTTCTCGATAATGTAAACATGGGCACCCCAGCCGGAAAGAGCATCACGGTCAACGGCGTTGAGCAAAGACTGAGAGATGGTCTCGAAGAGGGCATCGGGCTCCTGTGAAGTTGAATATTAGTATACCAATCTTAGGCAGTGGGTTATTCAAGCCAGTCAGGACTTGACTGTTGGCCCGGTTGTTTATGTACGCACCAGATCAGGCTCCCAGAGACCCTCGCACATGCCAAAGAGCTGCTCTGAAGCGGTACCAGATACAATAAAGTCCTTGGCAAAGTCAATGCAGCCAATGCTGTCGAAGCCACAGATAAAAGGCTTGCCAGTCTTGGGGTCTAAGCCAGCGACGACGGGGGACACAAAGTAAGGTCCGAAACGGCGCTCGTAAAGAGATGAAGAGACAAGATTGGCAAATGTTCGGGGGGCGATAGAGCGCTCCTCACGCAGGCGGTACATGTTGACCTTGTAGCGGAAGAGGTCGCTCACGGTGTTGACGTCGGTGGCCAGGCCAGTCAGACCGAGGAAGACATCGCCGTACTGGAAGATCTTGGGAAAGTTGTTGGAAACAGTAAGAGCCTGGAGACCGAGACGGAGATCGCATGCGATGGCGACACAATCCTTGCCGACCATGGCGACACAGGCGCCGCCGTCTGTGAGGGAGGAGAGGTTAGCTTAGTATGATCATTGGCATGACGATGGACGGCCGAGACTAACTTATCGAGAAGGGAGACGACTGTTTATTGAGTGTGCTAATTAGCTTCTGGAACTCGAAATAGCTGGTGGGACTGAGGTTGACATACCATGATGGCTTTTAAAGATGGATAGGTAGATGCGAGGTCGGACAATCTACGTCAACCAGCGACCGTCTTATCGTGAGGAAGCCGAGGACAACGCAAGGGACTGGACCGTTATAAGAAGCCGCGAGATTGGCTGTCGTTAATTCGTATCGTATTGTCGCGTCGGTGGGTTGTTGGAGAGCAGTTGACGTGGAGGGGATGGAGTGCGAGATGGATGGTTGAAGCTCCCGTCACTGAACTGGAGCTACAGAAGGTGCAGGTGCAATGAGGTTGCGTTGCTGCTATAGAAGGTACGTACTGTACAGGCGGGCTGGCAAGGCAAACACGGTCTGGCGCGGCCGGGAAGAAGCAGCTCTGTCTAGGTATGAAGTGGAGGTCAAGGTCCACGTTGACTGAAGCAGCCTACGAGCTGTGGCGTATGAGGCTCAGCAGGCCTCAACCTACTAAGGTCAGAAGAATTGACCCCCGAAAGCATTAGAAACGAGATGATTTGGTCACTTTATGCCAGCTGCGACTAATATTTAGGCTTCATTCTGTATAGTTATTACGCATGATTAGGACTTGAGAGAGCTGAAGCCTTCACCAAGGTAACTAACTACCTATGTATATAGTATTTACTAACAAAATAAGTTGAAGAAGTGGCTGAAGAGCTTGGCCTTTGATCTGGACTTGATTAACCATAATTGAAGTTGGGCAGTCTTTTAATATAACGATCTAACTGTTAATAGACAGACAAGAGTTTCGGCAATCTTGTCTACTACCTACTAAGGCATAGAAGCTTCTAGTATATCGATTGCAACCATTCATTCATAACTCGCGGCTGCCTACTGGGTTCCTATGAATGGTTCTACCGTAAGAACTTCCCTCAACTGCGGATTCAGCTCAAGGCCCCTACGCAACCCCGCTGTATCTTTGGCTAGCTGTCTGCTTACATCACCGCCAGCCAAGCTCAACCTCCCCGCGATTGTCTCCAGAAGAATTAACAGCCCGTTTACAACGTCCTCAAACTCTTATTAAACTTTGTATTGCTTTCTCTCTATCGGTCTCGTTGTATCATGGCAACAAACGTCGTTGTGATAGCCTCCGACTTGCGCCGGGCTACTATCAAAGTCACCCCCGGAACCTATTTGATTGACGTATTGGAGGAAGCATGTCGAAGACTCAGCCTTTCAAGTGACAAGTATCTTGTCAAGTGAGCACATCCACCTCTTACCACTGCTCTCTAGCCAAATACTGACGACGTATTCTTTCAGGCACCGGCAAAAAACAGTCGATCTCTCCATTCCTTTTCGCGCTTCTGGTCTCGGCCCTGGCGCAAAGCTCGAGCTTGTACAAAAGTCGAAAACACCCTCTGCCATTCAAGTCGCCCTTCAAGTCCCGCCTCCCGAGGGTCGCGAAATACCAGGAGGACGTTTGATCGAGAAGTTTCCCAGTGACCTCACCATATGGAAGGTTCTACGTCAATTCGAGAGCGGCAAGGCGAGTAATGGCAAGAACATCAATATCACTGCCCGTGGGGTTGCCTCGATGGACGACAGTTCGGGAAGTGGCAGCGGGCAACTACACTACGAAACACCAGTCCTGAACATAATGGGTAGAGAACTCTCATCTTTCACCGACTTCCAGAAGACTCTATCCCAGCTCGGATATAACTCTGGAAGTGTTCTGATCCGATTGACGTTCCGTAAGACGGACAAGACTCTGTACGATGCAATGACGGAGATCAGCCAGTTCTTTAAGGATACGGATGACGAAGACCAGAAGGAGGAAATTTCAACAACAATTGCCGAGCCTGTATCAACGGGAGAGACCGAAACTCAGGAACAGCAAGCACCACAAGAGACAGAAGACTCGAAGATGGCGGACGCTCAGACAGAAGAGCCCTCGGAGGCAGGTCCTACTCAACCGGAGAAAGCACCCGAGGCTGTCGCAGAGGACAATATGGAAGTCGACTCTTCTCAGTCAAGTGATCCATTAGCACCCGTCAGTGTTTTCCTAGCCCCTTCAGGATCAACGCCTGCCGCAGCTTTAGCTCCTGCTCCGGATACCGATTTCGCTCCTACGATCGCCCATGCACAACTCCACCAAGCTCGATTACAGGAGAACTCAAGAAATAAGCGATTGCTTTCAGACCAGGAGCTGGAAGAGAAAGCTGCGGCAGAAGCTGCCAAAATCAACGCCATCAAGTCTATCCTCATCAAAGTTCGGTTCCCAGACAACACCAGCAGTGATTGGCAAGTAAGCCCAGCACACACTGGCCAGTTTCTGTACGACGCTGTTCGGCATGTTATGGCCCATGATGGCCAACCCTTCCATCTCGTTCTTCCTGGAACCAAGACTGTAATCAAGGACGACCCTAACCCCAACAATGGATTGATCAAAGCCTATAAACTGTCCGGAAGAACTCTCATTAACTTGGTTTGGGAAGATGGCGTACCACTAGCTGTGAGAAAACAACCTTTCCTCAAGGCCAATGTTGCTCAACAGGGTCAACAAGTCAAGGTTCCTGAGCCCATCGTTTCTAATGAGAAGGATGAGGCGGTGCCAGTTGCTCGCCCAGCACAAACAGAGACTGGAGAGGGATCAGGAGAGAAGATTGTTAAGAAGATACCCAAGTGGCTCAAGTTGGGAAAGAAATAGGCAGTCACAAAATATCATGGGAAGGATATGAGGTATGCATCGATCATCATTAGCGGCGTTGGTTAGTCGGGTTTAAGTCATAATAAACGTATAGAAGCGAAGTCCATACACAGCTTTAATTGCAATGACATTCAAGTATCAATTCACTTCCAGATCACAAACATTCGTCACGAAGAAGACTGATGGGAGCATGGCTTGATCATTACGCCATAAATTGCTTGAAAGTGTTGGTATTCCGGTGAGCCGCAGCTTCCCTGCCACGGAGCATCAAAGCCGTTAATTTTTTAATTGATCATCGTGACCACGCCAATCCATGTGAACCCAATCCTGTGCCAGATTCCCAGAAAATCAGATTAAATGATTTAGTGACCAGCACGGCGAGACTCAGCGATGACACGCTGGAGCTCGTCGACCTTAGCCTTAGCACGGCCGAAAGTACCGAGCTGCGATGTGAATTAGTATATAGATCGTGGAGGGTTTCGGTGTAGGCGGTTCTGTTCGACGTACTCTCTTCTTGGCGAGCTTACGGGCACGCTTGTCCTTGGAGTTACGGAGCAACTCAATGACTCGGCGCTCGTAGGGAGCGAGGCTGTAAAGGATAATTGTTAGCCCAAGTCCAAGCGCAAAATTTGACATGATCCCATCAAGCAGAGATAGAGATTCTTCTCCAGATCGATTCTCCATTCCACCCAAATAAAATTGTGTTGACTTACCCAGCGACCTCCTTGACGATCTCGCGGACGAAGGCAGTGCGCTTGCTCAGGTGGCCCTTGGTGCGGGAGACACGGGGCTTGACGACACGGGCAGTGGTTTTCTGTAAAATTGGCGACAAATGTCAGCGTCCATCGTCTGCTAGTTGGATGATTTCGTCGCGCCGTCATCCGTCGCGAAGGCGAAGCAGAGATCCTCCACGAGGTGAGACTGCGACAGTTGAACCAAGTGAAGTATTGAAATATCGACCTTTCGATCAATCTCCAAAACCTCACTCAGCAGGAAAATCGTAGGGAAGACATACGTGGCCCTTGTTAAGGCCAACGGCCAGACCGGACTTCGCAGGTTGTTCAGCGGCCATTGTTGCTGGATGGGTTAGTCGAACGTGGGTTGATCGAAGATATTTCCAACGAGAGTGAACAAAAAAGATGGAGGATATCTGAAGGTTTGCCAGCAAATCTGTGGGTCACGTGCCGAAGGGTAAGCGAAGTTTTTTCGAATGTGCGATGGAGCTGTGGCTAGAGATGGCGGGGCTAATTGTGGCTGTCAAGAAAGAGACTACTGTGGATCCACTGTCAGATTTCTACCTTAGATTCACTATCGGATGTCTTCACCACTGAATCAATATCAAGATCAAAAGTTTCTCTGAGAAAGGGCTGTATTTTAGCAAGATACGGTCTATAAGACGCAACTAATCTGGCTATAAACTCTTCTTGTCTTATTGACAGCTGTTTTCATGGTACAGAGTAGAGGTCACCCCCAAGATTCGTCCCCAACTTGAGATATCAGGTTCAGTTCAAGATCAACTAATTATTATATCCGTTCAAAAAGGAATTGCTCTATCCATCTACTGCGGGCTCAACAAGGTAACATGCGTTCTGTTAACGTTACTTGGTTACCTCTCGGACCCTTGGCATGGGAGATGAGTTGAGGGTATGATTCAATGCGCATTGTGATCGACAACCGAGTCTCGAAGCGCATCCCAAGACTCACAGACTCACGAGTTAAACCGAAACATGCAAACAAGCACCTCTGGACCCTTATAAGTGATCGCTTCTCAGCCCAACCAATTCGCATGACGGCATAACGCTTCTATTCTTGTAACACTCGACGGGAATAGCATCGCTACGTACTGACCAACCAACGACCAAAAGCTGAGAAGGTGATAAACATGCGCTGCCCAAACAGAGCACGAGTCCACAATTAAACCTCCGTCCCTGTAAACATGAAACTAGATCGGCATCCAATCAATAGCACTGCCTACTGCCGGATCCTAGCCTCTGATCCGTCAACTCCATGTCCTCTCACGAATGCAGGAGGATCGGCAGGTGAAATAGGATTGCACGAAGGTGCTGAAAGGGAAAGAAGGCCCGGTTTAATGGTCTTTTGGCCGCGTGTTCGGTGAGGCAAGGAGGAACCAGCAAAAGGGACTATTACGACTCTGACGTCGTCTTCTCCATATGGCTTGCTCGATAAGTTTATAACTAGTCATGTCTCGACGTGAAAACCCATCATTTCTTTTAGACCATATCTCATCACCTTCTTAATAACTTTGCCGTCTTTGATCCTCCGTATCTTTATATCATCTCCCAAATATCATACCTTCAAGATGCAATTCGGACTCGTTATTCTTGCTGCTTTGCCCACCACGTGGGCGGCCCACGCCTACGCAGTTCCTCAAAGCCTTTCAATGTTAGAAAGCAGCGCCGAGGACAACGGCTGCACACTCCCCGATACCTATTATATCCGCAACTTCAAGGCAGAGTCCAAGGATGGCGGCAAGACTCTCACTGGCTTCGACTTTACATTCCTCGACAAGGACACAGACTTGACCACTCCCTGCCACAAGAACTCTTCCTCAGAGCCCATCACCGGAATGGGGACCGACCGATTTGCGTGTGACGACAGCGCAGTCGAGTTTCTGTGGGATAGCGACTACCAGAAGCTTTGGATGATGGAGAAGGTTTGCGGCCAAGCGGATGGGTAAGTGCTTACGAATATGACTAAAATTTCCTGATGATTGATAATTGCTTCTATAGGAGTCTACCATACGAGGCCAGCGGAAGTGTCATGCTCCCTCTCAAGTGTGCCAGGACTGGCAGTTGCTCAACCAACTCAACAGACCACAAGGCGGGTTTCACTAGCCTTCAGCCTTCGAGGCAAGCACCTCCATCATAAGTTTCGTTCTGTATGTCGTGAGATCTTGTGATGATGGAGATTAGGCGGTGCAAGACTACAGGTAGCGGTCAGGTGTTCTGCCCTCGACTTCACTGAACCGAGTTAGGCATGAAAGGACAATAATTACAGACGGACGAGTCTAAAGATTAATGGGAATAATGACTCTTGCCAACAGAGAAGAATAGAATAAAATGAACCAAACATTCAATTGTTAACAAACATGATGATGTTCCATATGAAGTGAATTCAGGAACGAACCTCAAATTCAACTGCCGCCTGCCCTGTAGGCTGTAGCGGAGGCCATGTATTAAAGCGGGTCCATAGACGGGAATCCGGGGTAACACAGGCTCAATCAACCACTCACAACCCGTCAATCAACTTTCGAGACTGTTTCTGGACGGGCAAAGAATGATACCTCCGCAATAGTGGTCATTTGGCGGGCTAATCAGGTACCGCTCTTCACGGTTGGAGAGGGTAACCTTACCGTATGACCTCAACGGTTTGAGGTCTGTCACTCACGAGACCTGTCAACCCTGATCTTGACGCCTTCACTTGATCAATTCTAGATCCCATCGTCATTGCTTCATTGGGAGCTAAATTAGAGTCCTCCCCAACAAAACACAGACCTCTATTATGCGTCGCTTTTTCCTTCTTCTCCCAATGCAGACTACTTATGAGCTATTGACCTGGTATTAAGCTTAATACTTTACTCAACATCCTCAAAGCGCTGGCGCCTCTGGGAACGTGTCTACAATTCATCCTAATTATACACTCACAACAAATTTGATCTCATCATGAGGTTCAAACTTACAGATTCACTGAGCATTTTGACAGTTCAGCTCATCTTCATCACTTCGAGTTTCGCTTTCAGTAGTTCATCATCACAAAGACACATTCCCGAGTCAAACACACCGTCACCGAACAGCATTTCAGTATCATTCTTTGCGACTCTCGAACGTCTGTCGCGACTTGTGGATATCGCCTATTGCATTGGGACAACCGGTGTCAGAAAACCATTTGACTGTGTATCGAGATGCAACGATTTCCCCAGTCTGTCTCTCATCAACACATGGAACACTGGTCCTTTGCTCAGCGATAGTTGCGGGTATATCGCCGTGGATCATGGCGTGAAACAACGAGTGAATGGCGATGTCTTGAACGCTGGTGAGCCTGCTATCGTGGTGGCCTTCCGCGGCACCTACAGTATTGCCAATACGGTTGTCGATCTGAGCACTGTACCTCAGGAGTATGTACCATATCCGTCCCCGGATCATGGTGGAGGCGAACCCCCCGAAGAGCCCGAGCATAAATGTACGAACTGTACCGTACACATGGGCTTTCTCCAGTCGTGGAAGAACACTCGACGCCTCGTTCTCCCCCAATTGAGACAGCTAAGATTGCAATACCCTTCCTATCCGATTCAACTTGTTGGACACAGCCTAGGGGGCTCTGTTGCCTGCCTCGCAGCACTAGAGCTGAAGGTATCGCTAGGATGGGAGGATGTCATAGTCACCACCTTCGGAGAGCCTCGCGTTGGAAACGAAGGTCTAGCCCGCTTCGTGGATGAGGTATTCCACCTGGATGGGCAAGAGAATCTAGAGAAGCGCGAATACAGGCGGGTGACTCACAAAGAAGATCCTGTACCTCTACTGCCTCTGGGCGAATGGGGATATAAGTCGCACTCAGGAGAGGTATACATTGCCAAACAGGAACTGACGCCTTCCGAGTCTGATATCTACATGTGCATCGGCGACGAAGACCCGAAGTGCATAGCAGGGGCAGATGATTCGCTATGGATGACTATCCGTCGGCTGTTCCACGCCAAAAGCCTACTGACGACATCGGATAAGTTGGCAGAGCTGAATGGGTTTCCTTCGAGGTTCAAGTTGTGGCAGCTCTTGTTTGCGCATCGGGATTATTTCTGGAGATTAGGTCTTTGTGTACCCGGAGGAGATCCTGCAGACTGGGGCAGAGGACGATACCAAGGCCCAGGCCCAGAGACTGAGGAATTATGATTTGGCGAGTAGTCGGCTTGGGGAAGCTGTTTGGCGTTTACGAATTTGAGAAAAGCCTTGTTATAGATACCTCTACTTAGTATTGAACTTGAAAGCCAGCGAGTAGGCCTGTTATTTATTTCTCGGATGTCATGGGCTACGAAGATGAACTATTAGTGAAAGGTCTATACAATGAATGGTCTAACTTCTTTCCATTGCCAAGCGTTCTGTATCAAATCTTGTGCGATTGTGTATTGATTCTTGCTCGGTACGGTACGGTATTCTACGGTTCTCCGGTTGCCAACTCACGGTCCCCCGGCCACTCCCGCAGCGACCACGGGCTAGACCGAACGGAAAGCTCCACAAGTCAAGTTATTCCAGGGTCATTCGAGGTTTAGGGTCAAATGATCACGAAGAGTCTTCGTATTGATGAGCTCTTTTGAAAAGATTGATTAGAAAGAGAAGTCTATTTAAAGCAGAATCTTGTGTGGCAAACCATGGTGTATATGTACCCTATTCCGTTCTATCGTCAGGCATATCAGCGATATAATAGCAATCTATGAGCTGTATGGGTACTTTGAGGCAAAATTGGTTCCGCCTTTGGTGGAACGTGGGCTGCGGATAATTGCAGATGGGTCCATAAGGTCGAAGAGAAGTCAAGTTGTTCTGTCAGTAATAGGGGGTTCAACAATCGAGACTGCACTACTTTGAGCATTCCCAGATTGTTTGCAGTCCATGATAGTAAATGAGTCATCAAGCTATTTGACAGCTGATCACGGTACCAACTGCACTCCTGGTTGAAATCCTTTGAAACAAGCCAGGATATTGCTGAACTAGAACAAGATCAAAGTTCCCGCATCCAGGTTCGTGGATTTCTCGTCAAGGATAGATAGACAACTCGAAGAGTGGGTTGCATTTGCAAGCCAAATGGGTTCCCATCTCGAATAAACACGCAGGGATGGAAAGGGATAGTCCCGTTGATAGCGAGATGGGATGGGCAGATCTTTGTAGATTTGATAGCGGATCACATCACATGGACTACTTAGACTAAATGGGCACTGACAGTAAGACCTCCTAATGCCATTGACTGTTTATGAACTGTGCACGAACATAATATGCTTAATGTTTCAGAGAGTGGGTTAATCATGGACTTGATACAAATATCGCAACAACTGTCTCACAGTTACGGCCAAAATCAGGGTTAGAAGAACGTAGAATTTACTTTGTTACGCTGACTGATTGGTTGGTTTAGATGAGTTCCGTACAGTACTTAGACGCTGCAGTGGGCGGTTAATATAATTGCAAGGCGAACGAGTCCAGTCCAGGAAATGAGTTCATCTCGCCGTCACCCAAAACTGTTTATCTGTCGCCTTGTTTGTTGGGCAACTAGCCGAGTCTTACAGATACTATTAAGAGTTTTATGAACCAAAGAAGGTGTATGAATGGTAGGTTGCCATGTGCAGTCTAAAGCCTCTCGGGTCTAAGCCTTGATTCGTTGTGAGACGCGAGTTGCTGTCTGTGGCAGGCATAGATAACCAAGACAGGGGGGGATATCCTCAGCCCCAACGAGGCTGACTTGAGGGAATCCTATCTAATGCAGAGGCAGAGAGTGTTGTGGAATTCCACTGAGTGCAGGCCAGCAATCGACTTTGCTTTGTCTGGTTTGTGCAGTACAGTATGTGCTTGTTTATTGCTGAGTGAAGCAATCAAGAATTAGACACTCCACCGTGAATGTCAATAATAAGGGGTCTGATAATGATAGGGATTGACGGGACATGACGTGCCAGGGCCATCAAGACCAAGGCTGGACTTGTTTCGTTTACTTTACTGTACCTTGCCTAAGGTAAGGTTAGGTAGTGTAGAAGAGGGGTGAAGGAGATGGAAGATTTGCGTGTCGTCACCTATTTTCCTGCGCTCACGTGGCTCATTTTCTTCGTTTACAGTACTGACTGACACTGACACTGACACTGACATTGCAATTTCTGTCATAGACTCGCCCATGCCTAGATGAGGGTGCAATTTAGATGAGGCGGGCAGCTATAGTGCCCATCGTTCCGTCCGAACTTTTCAACGGGGATGTGTTCCGCTTAACGGGGAGATTCTGTAGCTTCCCCTTTTTTCTGTTTTTCTTTTACTCTCTAAACAGTGTCGGTTACGTTGGATATGTTGAGAGCGGTGACTGGGTTCCATGTGAGAGAGGAAGAGAGAGGAGACAGGATGCACTAAGTTTACCCGACTTTTAGGTACAGTACAGCACTGAAAGGAAGGCGAGCGGTGTCCAAAATACATCCATGATGAGAAAAAGAAAATCAACAGCCCACATGAATGGAGGGGGGTCCCAGGGCCTAGGCCTGTGCTGTGCTGTGCGGGCTATTCAGCTCTCTTTAGCGATGTGAACCCCCAAAATTTGGCAGGTAATGAGCGTAGACTGGCGCCTAGGCTGCCGAAATTCAATGCAGGCTGGACCCATTCGCTGGCTGGTTGGTTTCCATTAGGTTGCCTTTACCTACCTTTACCGTCCATACTGTGCGGCCTGTTGTTGCTGGGCTCTGAACCGCTGCCCGGGCTGGTTTTTGACCCCACCTCCACAGCCCAGTCCCAGTCACAATCCCAACCCGGGCAGTCCAGTCCCTCTCCCTCTCTCTCTGAGGTTACGGTCATAGGTTACCATCTCGTTCCCTCCTCCTCTCACCCCCCCAAATCTCAACCTCCAAAAATTCCCATCTTCTCACTCACAACCTCAACTTCTAACTTTCTTTTCCCGTACGACCGCTTCCTCTTTTCTATCAACCAAATACCCAAAATCTTCCACAATGGCCACTGAGGTAAGTCGTCTCCTTGATGCGCTGCGCTGCATCATTCCCCTCCTTTTCCAAAGGGTCCTCGCATCCTTTTCCTTCTCGGCCTGCTCCCGCCGAAGTCCGCACAACCCCTCAGTCGAAGCCCAACATGGACGGCATCACCACCACGAGTTTCCTCGATGATTTCCGCTTCATGACCTCCAATACGTGGTTATGCAGCTTGCGATGGTCTTCGGGTTCTCTCGTGTGTCCTCCATGCGGTAACAGGCTGCTTTGATCTCATAGCTCATCTCTCGTGCTCCCTATCTCCCTAATCTATGTTGTTTCGATGCTGACTATTATGGTGTGATAGCGTGAAAGGTTTGTCCAGATGGTTCCCTCCCGCCTCTCATGACGCTATCGGCGCTCGATAACTGCTCTGGCTCGTCGAGATTTCAATCATCCTCCCAGGACACCGTTTCGCTAACCTCGTACGTCTTACCGCAATATAGCAAGACCTTCCTCGCCCGCCTCTGCGAGCAGGCTGAGCGCTACGATGAGATGGTCACCTACATGAAGGAGGTTGCCAAGCTGGGCGGAGAGCTCACCGTCGACGAGCGCAACCTTCTCAGCGTTGCCTACAAGAACGTTGTCGGTACCCGACGTGCCTCGTGGCGCATCATTTCCTCGATCGAGCAGAAGGAGGAGTCTAAGGGATCCGACAAGCACGTCTCCACCATCAAGGACTACCGCAACAAGATCGAGACCGAGCTCGAGAAGGTCTGCCAGGATGTCCTCGACGTTTTGGACGACTTCCTCATCCCCAACGCCGCCACTGGCGAGTCCAAGGTCTTCTACCACAAGATGTGCGTTTTTATCTTCCCCGCCTCTGGCCTGAGGCCCCTCGTCTGCCGCCCTTTTTGTGCTCATGCACCAATCACTACATTTCGACATATGCGTGTTTTTTCCGCAACGAAAAAATTGCAATGCACCCCAGATACTTTTTTTGTATCGAGAAGCTGACCGAGTTTTTTGCAATCTATAGGAAGGGTGACTACCACCGTTACCTGGCTGAGTTCGCCTCCGGTGAGAAGCGTAAGGGCGCTGCTACCGCTGCCCACGATGCTTACAAGGTAAGGCTAAATTACCCCCACCACAGTCACATGTCGCAAGATCCGGGCCCCTGGTGCCCCTCGCTGACAACTGTGCCCAACAGAGCGCCACCGACGTTGCTCAGACCGAGCTCACTCCCACTCACCCCATCCGTCTTGGCCTTGCTCTCAACTTCTCCGTTTTCTACTACGAGATCTTGAACTCTCCCGACCGTGCTTGCCACCTCGCGAAGCAGGCCTTCGACGATGCTATTGCCGAGCTCGACTCCCTGTCTGAGGAGTCTTACCGCGACAGCACCCTCATCATGCAGCTCCTCCGCGACAACCTTACCCTCTGGACCTCTTCCGACAGCGCTGAGGGTGAGGCCGCCGGTGCTGCTGATGCCCCCAAGAAGGAGGAGGGCGAGGCTGCCAAGCCCGCTGAGGAGCCTGCCGCTGAGGAGCCTGCGCCTGCTGCTGCCTCCTAAATCTATCAATAATCCTCCTCGATACCACATGCGTCTCGGCATATAGGAACCGAGATGTATTCTCGCCCCGGTTACACTCGTCTGCCCCTGGACATACGGATAGCTGGGACTGTCTTGGGCGGGCTGGATGATAGTACGAGGCTTCTTCTTTTTGCGCGGTGCGTTGCTTTTTTCATGGCGATGGAGAGGGAGGAATGAATCAAGAAGGGTCTGGTTCTGGCAAAGGGAAAGTGTTGCGGCGCGGAATCTTTCGTCTCGTTCGTCCGTCGGACTTTGAAGAAAATCGACCGCCAACTTCTATGATGATGACGGCTCTTGTTTTTTTCTTTTTTACCTGGCAGATAAATCGCAAAGTTCCCCCCTTTTTTTCACCTTTATTCTTTGCCTGTCTCGGGCACCTAGCATCCGTGTATCTCTCACTTCCCGTCTTGTTGGTCATTAAGAAAGTGGACAGGGCCTTGCCCATCCCGATGGATCGCCGCGAAGAAGGCTTTCTCATGTTTGCGCCTTTTGTTTTCTCCTTGTCTCTAGTCTTTTATGTCTTTTCGTTCCTGTCTATCGGTCCATTTCCAGACCGTGCCCTGGTGAGAGACGATGGAGATGAACTGTTTCCTGTTTCTAAAAAGACCATTTCCCCCGAAAATTACACACCCCTTACATTTATGTTCACGGGTACCGAGATGAGCGGCTGTTATGTTGTCTCCGCTGGCTTCCTTCGTCCTGAGGCCTTTCCAAAGGTTCTGCCTGGTGACGTTTGTCCAAAAGACATTTGCTTTGTTCCTTGGGCTGCTGATTTGTCCAATCTTGTCTTCGCAGGCGAGTGCTTGGGCATAATTTGATGCTTATGGAACTGGCATATCCTATGGCACAATCGTCGCATGTCACTCGTACCCCAGATTAGAAAGATTAGTTGCACGTACGTGCGTGCTTGCGTACACGCGTGAAGCTGTCTGTCAAGGACATCAATTAATGAAGAATAAATGCTATATCATGACACATGTCGACATGGCCCCGGCTTGCCTATTAAGAAAAATTACTGGTTCCGGGCCTTTCGTGATTATAGAGACACATTCGCCATAGCGAGTGGTAGGTGGATGCGTCAATCAGCCAGAAGGTTACCGTTCCCCAGCGCGACGGTTGAGTAACTGTGCTGCCCGTGCCAGCCTTTCTTGCTTCTCTCTCAAGCCATTTCCTTGTTCGCTATCCCTCTCGAGTATGCCGCCCTCTTCGTCCATCACGTCATCGCCCCTAGGCTCCCTGGTCTCGAGCCCACGGTACATAGCCGTTCGGCCATCGGGAGGTAGTTCGGCAGCGGCTGCAGCCATGTTGGCAGCTCGTCTCTTAGGTCCGAAGCGCCAGCTGAGGCGCTTCCACAAACTTCGTGGTCTTGAACCGGCTGGTGATGGGGGTGTCGCGAAAGAAGTATCCGGGTCGGGATCAGGTGTCGTAGCGGATGATGAAGATAGAGAGGATGATAGAGATGGGGCCGTGGGGAGGTGAAGAGCGGAAGCGACTTCGGTTCGCCAGACATGGATGCGTTCCTGCTTTGCCGGAGGCATAAGGGGGTTGACCTTGATTCGAGGATCTGAAGTGCCAGGCATGGTTGATTATGTATTTGTTGAAACTTGTTTGAAACTTGTAACGGGGTATTTGATAGATGTTGTTGATATGCTGGGTGGTTTGATTCCTTCTTCCGCGTGATTGTAAAGCAAATAATTAGGCGGCTGGTAGGAAAAGGCTGGATTATGTTGATGTTGTATGTCGTATCGTGTAGTATGAGTCCGAGACCAGTCGGAGTCGTGATTCTGACATTCAATTGCTTCGCTTTTGCGATTTCCCGCTCTTCAAGATGTGAAATTGATGATTGAAATCTCAATTCTGGTTTTCACAAGGGTATGGCAGTGTTTTGTTCTGCGCCGTCAAGCAAATTCGTTGGTGTAGGCCAATGACTCGTGTAACTCGTGCAGGGAATTACACTACGATCGACGGGTCTGAGCGTTTTTGTTTCCCGCCGATTAATTGATTGATTTGATATTGAATTTTGGAACAAACAGAGCCAAGGAATGAAAGAACTCGTACAGTAGATGAGAGATGCCAGGAACAGGGAACAAGATGATGAATGGGAAAGCAAAAAAAGGAGTATCCGTACTCGGTTGATTCCTTTGTTGAAGAAAAAGGACGGGAGCGGAAAAGGGAGAAATTGCGATCAAGGTTTACGAGAGGCAAGCCAAGACAAGGTAAGGCAAGACCAATTGCAAGGCAAGGCAAGGTAACTCAGGTAGGAGGTAGGAACGGTTTTCTCGGTTCGAGAGTAGTTGGAGCTAATGGGACCACAGACCGGGGACGATCTTTCTCGAACGACACGGTAGAGTGGGGTTTTTGTTGAGGAGGAATAGTAGATAGTATTGACTCGTTGATGGATTTTGAAGTTTAGGTATTCTCTTGAGGTTACCGATATGCAAGTAATAATGTAGGTAAGGAGGAGCTGAGCTGTATTGTGGAGAGACCGAGAGAGGGACGACGAGGAGAGCGGAGCGAACTTGAAGGGAAAAGTAAAGTGAAGGGGAAAAAGACAAGGACAAGACAAGGGTGTGATATGATTGATAAAGTGATCAGCATTGGTCTAGATCGTCCAAGGTCAAGGTCTCGTGCTCACGACAGGGTACTGCTACAGCTGCTACAGCGACAGTGCAGTGCAGTGTAGTGCAGTGCAGGGCAGCTGGTACCTACAGGAAAGACCTGCGTGCTGTATTGTACTGCACTTGAACAACCAATGCAATGCACTCATTCAGAAGCGAAGCCTTTTTCATCCATTGAAAAAGGCTAAATTGAGTGTGGATATCGGTAATATCCATAGCAAAACATCAATCAAAACGTTCAAGTTTGATGCAGACTAAATTAGTGCTTCCTTTTGGTTCAGCCCAGTCTTAGTTCTGAACTGTATCGGATGAGGATCTGTACTGACTTGAGAGTCAGCAGAGTAAATGTCTTAGTTTCAACTGACCGAATATTCAGACCAGCAGTAACAAAACAACCCCAAACATGTAAAGTACAGACATGCATTGGTTGGAGATCAGATATCCATTGTTTGTTTGTTCGTTCGTTTGTGGGGCAACCAACCTGGGTCATGAGGCCAAAATAAAATCCCTCCATCTCGCCTCTCCAGGGTAGCAGCAGCAGCAGTAGTCTTTTATGGACCTATCTCACACACATCACCCGACGTGCAGTTCTCTAGAAGTGATCGAATTAATTAGCTGCATCTTGGCGATTAACACTGGCTTGACATACCGCCATATCGATTTTAGGGGTTCAGGCCTTTAGCATTTGCGTGACCCATGTACTGGTCACACTGATCCATTTGCTGGCTCACATGTTGTGTAACAGACTTGATGTGAACACCCTCAACAAGAAAACAGTAGAGACAGAGATAGCAGTTAGAATTTACTTCAACTTTTATGCCGTACTAGTAGTTATAATCCAACACGAGACAGACAGGCAGGCTTACTCTAAATCCAAGCCCACCGAAACGCTCCCGCTCCAGTCAACGCCTACGAATCCAAATACTACTATGCTAACAATGCTGTTCATCTTCTTATGTTCTCGTGCTTGGCTTCAATGTCTCCCATCCTCCAACATTCTGACTGTCGTCCAGCGAACCTAGCAAATCCATCGATCCTTGCCGTTGGTGTTGATTTGGCTGCGGTAATTGCGGCTTGGGCTGTACCGGCGGCGCGGGTCGGCGCGATGGCACCCCGCCCGTGGAACCCCCGATTGAACTTGACGGCTTTAGACCCGTTCCGTTAGTTCCTTGGTTCGGTAGCCCAACAGGTTTCCGTGCAGCGGCTCCGAGGCCTGGTAGTTGATGACCTCCCATAGGGCCGCCAGTTTGAGCTCTCGACGGCAGCGGAGGTCGAAAGTCTTCATCCATAAGGCTGTGACTCAGCCCAGGGCTCGAACTGGGTGATGTTGTGGTCAAATGTGCCGGCTTCTTTGCCACTGGGGGCGCCGGCTTACCGCCCTTACTATTTTGCGAGAACTGAGAAACGTGCGAGGCTGCTGATGTTGGCCTTAGAGGGGGTGGCAGCGGCTGCGACTGAGTCTGAACTCTATTAAGACCAAATCCAGTGTTCGGTGCCATCCCTGACGTTCCTCGTCGGGGAGGCGGAGGTGGAGGCGGCGTCTCGACATGGCCCATGGGAGTCTGGTCATCCATAAGGTTGATACGTCCTACCTTGGCTGGCAATGATGATGGATCATACGGCGGAGGCAGCTTTCGAGGTTGAATACTCGAAGTCGACGCCATCGAGTTAGGCAAGCTGACCTTTTCAAACGGTGAGCTCGACATGCTGGATAGTGATGCTTTTGAAGACGACCTTGGGATAGAGATCCAGTCTGGTTCCTCCGTAAGACCAAATGGATTCGAGGGACGGTTGGGATTGAGTCCAACTGCCTGTCCGCTCCTAGGTTTGGGCACAGGCACTGCAGCGCGAGCAGGCTGTTTATTATCGAGCCACCATTTCTGGCGATCAGAGCTTGCAGGAGGCAGTCCAGGCTCGATAGAATCATACCCGATGAGATCTTCGTCATCGCTGTCCTCACCAGTCCCGAGATGAGCCGTTGCGTCTCCAACATCGGCCTTTCGACGTTGATACAATTCCTTGCTGATCGTTTCTCGCAATTGCTCGTCAACGATGCTTACTTTACACTCAAATGCAGCATGAACAGGTCGATGATCGGAGAACTTCAGGGGTGCCGAGTTATATAATAATTGTCTCAGGTTGGAACCTTTTCGAAGAATACGATCCGTCCATGCAGGAATGCGCGCCTTCTCACTAAATCTCAAGTCAGCATACATGCACTAATACGTGAATCACAGCTAACCACATACGATGTATCATAGTTGTCAGTCCCAATGTCGAACTTGTACGTGGGTGGAAATGTAATGCGAGCTTCAGAATAGAAAGGGAACGACAACCCAGCTACCATCTGAAGATTAAGCTGATCATTCTCATACAGCGTCTCAAAGTCACGTTTCTTGACAAGAGCGCGCGCAGTCTCCGAATTAAGACCAATACGATAGTTGAAGTCGCCCAACCAAATCACAGCGTCTATTGATGTCAGCATAACGGCATAATGGTAGAAGGGGCAGCAAGGACTCACCATGGTCATCAATACCACGATTTCTCTGGAAACGTAAGCCATGGTGAATTGTGGCGTAATCGCGGTTGCGTTCATCGTAGTTGGAAAATCCAGCGGCCAAATGTGCCGTGACGAAACATATGTGAGTGTTGGCGTAGTCGAATCGAATCGCCACCGCGCCCTTGTTTCCAGCCATGCCAGACATGCCCGTCTTTTTTACGCTGCCCTCGACGTTCTTAATGTTGGCTAGACTAGGCGTCTTGACAAAGATGCATAGTGCTGCTCCAACAAGCTGTCCACTTCGAAGCAACACATATCGCTCGCCGCCCAATCGCTTCTGCCGCTCGTTGAGATTGTACTTTACAGCTTGCTCCCAGAGATTCTTCCGTGACGGATCACTGTTCATGATCTGCTGAGGACTGAGCTCGACAATCTCCTGGAATCCAACCACAAAAATATCTGGCTGGGCATTACCCAGAGCTTCTGGGAACAACCAAGGCCCGAGATCATCTTCAACGCCTTCTGTACGCCCGTTGAGATTGAAAGTGCCAACCCATATGGTGATGCTGTTAAATGAAGTGAACTCACTACTCCTCTTGGCCAACTCTGATGACACAAAGTCGCTAATGGGATCAAACAGTAGCACCGGTGCTTGCCCAACAAGACGACCCAGAAGCATGTCAATAGTGATCTGGCGAGAAGGATCGAGAAAGTTGTTGTGGTAGATACGCTGTACGGACTTGCGTACATCAGCGACCGCTCCAGCGAGTGACATCTTGCCGTGGCGCGTGAAAGACGACTTGAGGGCACCCGTTCCAGCGTAAGTTTTGGACAAGGAATCACCATTATCTGCCCATAGACTGGAATGCCTCATCCAGAAATCGGACGCAGCGTATTCGCCACGGTGTCCTAGGAAAGCCTCAACCGCCATTTGCGAGATCATTGTCTGTATAAGGTTGGTTCGATCAAGACAGTCAAGACAGTTGGTTCGAAAAACACCCTCCTGCTGAAGCACGACCACCATACGCGTATGTCCAGCGTTATCCTGTTCATACCTGGGCTCGGTCGTCTCTTCAGCTAAGAAGTATGCAAAAGCATCGGTGGAATTCTCAATATAGCGACGAATATCCCGAGCAGCCTCGTATCCGGCGGGCCCCTTCGTCTCGGCGTGGAAATCATAATTTGTCTCTCGCAAGAGGGCATGATCCGAAGATCCACCCTGCTCTGCGTGACTCAAAGGACAATGCTTGATACCCTTATGGTAGAGGTTACTGAGCTCGACCTCACCCGGTTTAGTCTCACTAAGAAGGTTGATGACATGAACTGCTCCATAGGATTGCTCAAGCTCCTCGAAATGTTTGTTGAAGGCAGGTTGCGTGCCGTCGGGAGATCTGGTGACTGTGATCTTCTGGCGACCTGGAATCAGGTCGGCGGCCTGCTCCCAGAACACTGGAACCGATCCACGCACTTGAGCATACGAAAACATTGTTCCTGCTGGACTCCAGAAAGTGGTTTCAGTCTCAACAAAGTTAGCTACGTGTCCATCATCGTCGATACCTCGCGAATTGAAGCGAGTTCCAGCTCTGCGACAAGACAATCGAGATATGAGAGTCATAAATGAGGGCATCCCTGACTTGACATTCTTCAGGGGCGATGAGCTCAGCGGAATGGTCATTGTTTTACAAAAGCCACGAATTGCTGAAGTAAGTATGCGCGACGAATCAAGAGCTGCTCGTTCATTTGGCATAAGTCGAGAGCGAAACTGCACAAGAGGACTGATCATGAATGAGTTCCAGAGGAATCCATCGTCGAAGTTGTCAATCTCAAACGAGTTGGAGTTGATGGGTCTGTCGTTCGTTAGTAGGGGTTTGTTATAAGTGAGACGCTAACCAACCCACCTGTCTTGAAGTCGGTTCGTCAGATCGAAATCTGTACTGTAGTAAAAGGTTCCATTGCTGAGTAGGTTGCGCAGTTCATGGCAAGGATGCTCCATGGCCACCTCCCTTCGACCAAGGCCTTGACCGTAAGGCGCCGACTGCACCGATGCAGAATCTAAAAACTCGGGATCCAGCGATTCGAGGGGAACAACATCGTCGTAGTCTGCGCTACTCAAGCAATAGAATGCGACTCCGCCTATACGTTCCACGGTCTCGCCAGGCCGTAAGGTGGCAGCGCGCGTCGCATGTGTAATGATAGATAGGAAGACCTCGCTGTTGACCGTGATCAAGCCCAATGTTCCATAAATCGGTCGATGAGTTAGACGACGATAGTCTTGCAGTAGGTCTTTCGAAATAGGTGCGAATTCGACCATGCATTTTGATACTAGAGTCTCGCCGACGTTCCCGCGGGGTCTCGAAATCGTAGCTAAGGATGTAAGCGAGCCGTTCGCGATGGCTTCACTGGTGGATGAGGTGTATCGGAATATTAGAGTATGAGAGGACGACACGATGGCAATAGACCGGTGAGGATAGTCGCGTATATAGAGCTCGCATGACTTTTCGGGAGAGGGAGCCTGGGCAGACCAGGCTGCTGAAGGATGTTCCATTGTGTAGAGGATTATGTGACAGGACAGATAATTTCAGGGTTCAGCGTGTTGGAGATAGCGATTTTGGAAAGGGTTCAAAGCTTCGCTTGACCCATGATCGTATCAATGCATTTAAATTGAAGTCGTAGAAGAGAAAGAAAAAATTCTGGACGATTAAAGTTGGGCTTCGTAGGGTTTCAGCTGGTGCTTGGATGAAGATGAGGTTTGGGCATTGCATTAGACAAATGTCAGAGGTACCTATTGGATGGGATTGGACGCTCTGCGAATGACGTTTCTCAGCTGGCGGCTACTACAGTACAAGATACCCCTGGCTGGTAATAACTAAGCGGACGGACCCACCATTAGGTACCATCTTAGTACTACCTTCGCTTCTATATACAGATATACAGTGCAGTATTGGATGGTAAAGCATGGCCAATATCCATAAATAAGGCTTCATCTTAAATCAAACACAGCATTTTCAAAGACTTCTTCACAGATCTTCTGAGCCGATTGATAGCCTTGATACGGATTGCAACACCATGTTGACTTTGCAAGCCCGGCCCTATGACTCCTCTACGCAGGCGTGAGTTCATGGACACCCAAAATATAGGCATCTTCAGATGAAAGCTCAAATGGAAGCTCAAGCACATGTTCCTTCAGTTGTGTTCTCGACGAGATACAATTTCGGAGCATTGCGAAGGATAGGTAGAGATCGCAAAGAGACATCTTTGAGCACCTGCATTATGAAGCTGTTGAGCAATGCTTTTAGAAACTGCCGCTTTTCAGGCAGCCAAACCATACCCCAACCACAAACACTTCCAGTACAAGTCAATTTAACTAGATAAAATATATTGGTCGACAAGATTGACTGGTGGCGTAGATATAATTGTCGGGAGAAAATGCACAAACAGTCAACACGCTATAGATAGTATGGTATTGGGTATGACCGTGATATTCAACGAATGCCGCCGGATGAGATTTTGGGGTGTGAAAAACAAAGAGTAATAATTGAGCTTCAGATTCGAATTTGAGATCATGCTCTCTAAGAGAGAGCGTTCATTCTCTTCCTATCATATGTTTATGTGAGAATCATCATAAGCCCTTTTTAGGATACAGAAAAAAGAAAGATTCTCTGACCTCGCACCCGCTCTGAGAAAATATGTTCAAGCTCAGATTTGCGCTTAGTCAGCTCGAGAGCGGCGAATCGTTGGCCCGGAACTGATTGATCGAGACCCATGTAAGCTGCGGAGACTTGTTGGACAAGTACAGACCTGTTTGCATCACACCCCTGGCAGCACTAATCCATCATGGTTTCGCGCGACCTTGCTCAGGCACGTGCAGTCGAAGCTCTTTAAGTGACCAAGCGGCCAAGTACCTTGAAAAAAAGAGCTTGTCTGCAGCGCGAACTACCAGCCCCTGCCTTTCGCGACAGCCTTGAGCCTCAAGCGTCATCTCCTATCTGCAAACTTCTCAGCTTCACAATTACACCACAGAATTAAGTTACAGTTGTCTCTCTACCCTACCATCAATTTCACTACGCGACCGAGAAAAACGAAGAATCAGTTATCCAAAGCAATGAGCGACTTCGGCCACTTTGGCTCCGAGGAGGAGTACGCGACTGTGCGCAAGCACAATGCGGAGGTGGTATGTTTATATCTTGAGATAGCCCTCTCATGCTTCGAAATTTCATCTGACATCTCGTGAAACAATAGGAATCCGACCCCGACAACTTCGATCACTGGGAAAACCTCATCAAAGCCTGTGAGACACTGGAGGGTGGCTTGAACCGTAACTCAAGCCCCCAAGCATTAGCGACTTTCCGAGATGCCTACGACCGGCTTTTGACCAAGTTTCCCCTTTTCTTTGGCTACTGGAAGAAGTATGCGGATATGGAATTTAACATCGCCGGCCCTGAGTCTGCCGAGATGGTCAGTGATTCCTCTATAATTTCTGCGACATGGCTGACACCACAAATAGGTCTACGAGAGAGGATGTGCAAGCATCACCAATTCTGTCGACTTGTGGACGGATTACTGCTCCTTCAAGATGGAGACAACCCATGACCCACACCTCGTCAGAGAGTAAGTTCCATTTGGATGGTTTCCTTCCCCTTCCCTTAACATGCCTTCGGTGCAGTATTTCGCTTGACCAGAGTGGTCTCGGTCGACATATCCGCGAGGGCTCTACACTCTATTATCAAGGTGTCTGATGGTGAGATATGCCTGCGATAGCCCCTCAAGCTGGGATGCTCTCTCACGCTCTCTACCAGGCTCTGTTGATAATACCTCCGTGCTCGTTCTAAACTCCAGAGTCGTCCCTGCGTTACACGTCACCCGCTCGATAGAACATTATCTCGGTTTTGCTACTCATTCGCGCAACCATCTTCCCCTCTGTATTAATCCTCTCCACCCTTCCCCTGACTTATCCCTTCCGCACGCAGATCTCATGCTGACCTTCTGTTCTAGGCTCTTTGAACGAGGAGCAACCTTTGTTGGTCTCGACTTTTTGGCGCACCCTTTCTGGGATAAGTACATAGAGTACGAAGAGCGCCAGGAGGCACATGACAAGATCTATGCCATCCATGCGCGAATCATTCGCATACCGATGCACCAGTACGCACGATACTACGAGAGATTTCGCTCATTATCACACAATCAGCCGATCACCGAAGTGGTACCCGCCGAGGATCTTGCGAGATTCAGAGCAGAGGTTGAAAACGAAAATTTGGCTTTCGGAGGCGCCCCCAAGGCCGAGCTAGAGATCGAGCGCGACGTTCGTGCCAAGATTGACGCAATGTTCTATGAGATCTTCACGACAACACAAACCGAGGTATCGAAGCGCTGGACATATGAATCCGAGATCAAGCGACCTTACTTCCACGTTACCGCCTTGGAACACAAAGACTTGGCGAATTGGCGCAAGTACCTTGACTTTGAAGAGGCTGAAGGGGACTTTGCACGAATTGTTGCTTTATACGAGCGATGCCTTGTTACGTGCGCATACTATGACGATCTTTGGTTCCGATATGCCCGGTGGATGTCTGGCCAGGACGGAAAGGAGGAAGAGGTACGCAACATCTACGTACGCGCCTCCACAATGTTTGTGCCTGTCAGCCGACCAGGCATTAGAATGCAGTGGGCCTATTTTGAGGAGAGTGCTGGTAGAGTCGACGTCGCCCTCGATATCCACGAGTCGATTCTCCTGAGGCTACCTGACTGTGTCGAGGTTATTGTGTCATGGGCTAATGTTGAACGACGACAAAACGGAATCGATGCTGCTATCCAGGTGTACAAGAACCAAATCGACGCTCCCACAGTGGATCCCTATGCCAAAGCTGCCTTGGCGGCAGAATGGGCCCTTTTGGTTTGGAAAGCTAGAGGCTCTGCCGAAGAAGCTCGCGATGTATTCGCCAAAAATGTACAGTGGTGCGGTGACAGCAGCCTATTCTGGGACCGATGGTTCCGTTTCGAGCTGGAGCAGCCAACAAGTGCCAAGACTGAAGGCCAGCAAGGCGAGTTCATGAAGAAGGTATTTGACGAGCTCCGAGAACGAAGTCGACTTTCTGCACCGGTCAAAAAGGACCTGGCTCAGCTGTACCTCAACTATTTGGTCGAGCGGGGCGACAAGAATGCCATGAAGGTGTTCTTGCAAGTTGATAGGGAAGTCTTTGGGTATGTTGTCACCTTCCTTCGTACAAATAATCGTGCGCTAACCACTTATAGGCCAACGTCAGTAGCAAAGCTGTCAACGACAAATAGCAAGGACAACGACGTGGCAAGAGGAGAACTGGATGAAGCCAGCAAGCAGCGAGCTGAAGCTCGATATGTTCATTTCTACGAAGTCCATGGGGAGCCAGACTCTGATGCACAAGGCAATGCAGACTTCAACTGAGCATCATGGATACGCGATGGACTATGTTTTCGAAAAAAGTACTGCGACAACTGGGATCAATGAGGACTTAATAAACGAAGAAAACAGCGCCTCTGCAAAAGCGGCCGAATTGGATGTCGCAGGAGGATTGATGGGATTGCTTGTGGACACATTGCTGGACCAGTTCGATATGGGATTTGGCATTCTAATGGATAGAGACCGGCACTTACAGCCTGCAGCAGGTAATAGACGATATATATATCCAATATTGAAAATGAAGTTGTTGATAAGTGGGACGATCTCGTTCAGTACTATCAGTACTATGGCATGTAGATTGTCTAGATCTTGTGGAGTCTAGGATCCAAGACTTGCATTAGTGCTACTGAAGAAGCCATCGGTATCGCTTACTCAGTTCAAATGCAATTTTGTCTCCACCGGAGGATTGTCGGCGAGTGTTGCCCAACGGGATTCGGGATGTTTTGCCGTCTGATCGTGTTCCAAAACCTGGGGAAGCGAAGGCCCCTGTTGCCTCTGGCCTCAATTGATTATGAACAGAAATGGTCCAAATGGCACAATAGAGCAAAATCGTTATTATGTGAGATTTGTAAAGGTTGTTCAGCTCATTAAGGGTTCTGCAGCTATTCAGTCTAGTCAGTGCAAGTCTGTGAGACAATGTATGTAGTCGAAGTAGGTTGTAATTTGCTGATATGACGACAGATCACATGCTACAAGGCAAGCGATTTGGAATCTTAAAGCCCAGACCAAGCGGACCCCTGTTGTGTAGAAAAGATTCCATCTCGCTGTGGTCGTGTACCCGCTCGTGGCTACTAAGTATTTGAGGCGAGCGCTGGATGACAAATCTATTGTGGAAACGTCAGAATGGACTTCGACTATTGTTGTGTTCCAGAAGGGTCACAGGCAGAGTTTGATTAACATTTGAATCAAACCGAGATTGGGAACGGCTCCGACTTCTGTCTGAGCTGATGACTGATATGGTTCGAGTGAGAGGCGTTGAACAAGATACTACGAAGGTACGTAGCCTGGAATGGAGGGTTACTTCAGGGTCCTGGTGCATCAGAATTTTCCCGTCTCTTGGACACTCACACTCCAATTTCCACTAGCTGAGCTCTGATGGTTGGTCGCCTTGTGGTTCATAACCGAAAAGGGTCTCGCTTTCTTGTCTGACACATGGCAGCCGTTTTGACGACTTCTCATGAGCCTCTTTATCAAGCCATGGTCTCTATCAGAAGTGGGTAACAGGTGTAACACTTTAACGCTCCAAGCAACACCCCCTGTTGTTTCTTCTACAGGCCTCAGCATTAGTAACCTCTCAGAAGAAAGAGAATCTCCATTACGAAGAATCTCCACCGACTCCACAGAATCCATCCGAGCGTCATCCCCCACCTAGATGAAAAGTATTGGGGCCCCTGATACGGAATTGACCAATTGTTGAAGGCCAATTTCGAGACATGGTGCCGGTTCATGAAGCCGGTACCGCTCCGAGGCGAGAGGACCTGGGGAAATGATGTGAGGAATCATTGGGAATCTGGCCCACCAGGTGTCTGCACAGGTACAGATTCAGTGAGGGTCTGAAGGTTCATGCCAAAAGAAAGCGATTCTTTACATTCTCTTCCTTGGTCTTCGGAGCAAGAACGGAGTCGGGAAAGCCTAGACGGACCTAACAGTGAATGAAGGAATGTTTCCATTGGAAGCTTTGCCATCCATGTTCTGTAGCCTTCCATGAATCGCGTCTCGGCTGCCAGGTGAGTTTATCAGTCAGGGTCGGGGTTGCCTAACGGCCACTGACACGGCAGGTCCCCCGTCTTGCCCTCGGCTTCCCGCAGAGCTGAACCGACGCCATCCCTTCTTATAGGAAGGTACATTGCCGTTGGTCTCAGATTTCTCTTTCCTTCTTTCCTCCCCATTCTTTCTCGTCCATATAGTCTTAGCACTTTGCGATCTCATATTCAAGGTACGTTCAACTCTCCCACGTCGACTACAACCTCTCTCCCTTCGGCATCAACAATAAACAGAGTCATCTACAACCACTCTAATTCATTTTCGTGCCTCATACAGCCATCAACTTGATATTAACGTCTGCCTGTTATAGATGGCCTTCGCTACCCGACAGTTTGCCCGTGCGGCCACTCGAGCTACCCGCAGTGGCTTCGCTATTGCCCCCCGACAGGTTATCCGCCAGCAGGGTCGCCGTTATTACTCTTCCGAGCCCGCACAGAAGTCCTCTTCAGCTTGGATCTGGCTGACAGGTGCCGCTGTTGCTGGAGGTGCTGGCTACTACTTCTATGGCAACAGTGCTTCTTCCGCCACTCCCAAGGTCTTCAAGCCTAGCAAGGAAGATTACCAGAAGGTCTACAACGAGATTGCCGCTCGCCTGGAGGAGAAGGATGACTACGATGATGGCAGCTATGGCCCCGTTCTCCTCCGTCTCGCCTGGCACGCCAGTGGCACCTATGACAAGGAGACTGGTACCGGTGGCAGCAACGGAGCTACCATGCGATTCGCCCCTGAGGCTGACCACGGCGCCAACGCTGGTCTGGCTGCTGCCCGTAAATTCCTTGAGCCTGTGAAAGAGAAGAACCCCTGGATCACCTACTCTGATCTCTGGATTCTTGCTGGTGTTTGCGCTATCCAGGAGATGCTGGGTCCCGTCATTCCCTACCGACCTGGTCGTGCCGACCGTGATATCTCTGGCTGCACACCCGATGGTCGTCTCCCCGATGCTTCCAAGCGCCAGGATCACCTCCGAGGTATCTTCGGCCGCATGGGCTTCAACGACCAAGAGATTGTTGCCCTGTCTGGTGCTCACGCTCTTGGTCGATGCCACACCGACCGATCTGGATACGAAGGTCCCTGGACTTTCTCTCCTACTGTTATGACCAACGACTACTTCCGCCTTCTTGTCGAGGAGAAGTGGCAGTGGAAGAAGTGGAACGGTCCCGCTCAGTACGAGGACAAGTCTACCAAGTCCCTCATGATGCTGCCCAGTGATATTGCTCTGATCGAGGACAAGAAGTTCAAGCCTTGGGTCGAGAAGTACGCCAAGGACAACGATGCTTTCTTCAAGGACTTCTCCGATGTCGTCCTCCGACTATTCGAGCTCGGAGTTCCTTTCGCCCAGGGCACCGAGAACCAGCGATGGACTTTCAAGCCTACACACCAGGAATAAGTTGCAGACGAGTATCGGTAGAATTTGTGGAAATTGTATTTGATCATCACGTTGGTTGATGAACCGGGAGAGCGATATCCGGAGTTTTTGGTTGTGATTGGGAGCTGGCAGGGAATGCCAGCCTGTTTATAGACCATGTTATGGAATCTGACTGCATCAGCATGTCATTAGACTAAGATATCTATCTCGCATAGTAGAGACCAAAAGAATTTTCCTTTTACTCATCTCATCTTTCACTCTATTTTCCTAACAACGTGAGATTTTAATGAAACCACGGTACGGGCCGTCAATATAGCCAGCCCATGACGCTCCATGATGGCAGCTCGTCCAAGGGACCGGTGATCATTGGACTTGTTCCTGCGTCCTCCATAACGGCATTCGATCTTGGCTAAGTTTGTGCTATGAGATTAGTGCTGCTGAACTGAGTATCTGACCATATTTCGAAATTTGTTGTCTACGGCAGCATATAGATTAATGATTGTGTTTCGTATTTGTCAGTGTGGTCTCATGGCGTATAAGCAGTCGACGAGAGAAAGTTGTGGCATTTTGGTGTTCAATTATCTATAGTAAGAGTATATAATGAACAGCCTTCGTCGTTTGAGTATGGATCTTTGGTTAGACATACGAAATGGCAATAACGTTATCGGCCAGTATCGTTTATGAAAGGCTTGCCGTGGCAGCACCAGTTGTATTATTCAGCATTTGCCTTCACGGGGCAACTAGAACTGAACACAAATATCACCGGATATCATAGCCGAGCAGGCGATGAAAAATAGTTTCGGCGATGTTAGTAAGGAGGCACGTTTCTTCGCACGCCATTTTTCGCTTATCTGAGCGAATTTAAAGGTCGATACCGGAGGGATACCGGAAGGATACCGGAGAATTTTCAACTGATCATTACGTTGCATAGGGCGACTTAGCAGCTATATAGCAGTGTACAGCGGTTTACTTAAATGCATTTGTAACTCCTTCAGATACTGGGCAGAAATATCTTAAGCACCTACTGTTTCTCCTCTTGTTACGATTCCCGACTTGATTGGTGGATGCTTCGAAACTCGCGGAATTCCATACCCAGTCGCGCGATCCTGTATTAACCAGACCGACCCAGAAGCCTGAACTGTCACCTACCCATTCGACCTTAGTATAAATAGTTGCACCCCACAGTCTTCTCAATAAGGCAAACAGTCCAACTCTACCTACCTTACTCAACACTATCAACAGCAACCATGGGTAGTCAAATTCAAAACAAAGCAGCCTCCGGGGTGCCTTACTTCACCCCGGCCCAGGAACCTCCGGCCGGTACCCCGCTCAAGACGGATTCGGCGCCGACTCTGTTCAAGCCACTCCGTACACGAGGTGTTGAACTTCAGAACCGCTTTGTCGTTTCTCCTATGTGCACCTACTCAGCTCAGGATGGTCACTTAACAGACTTCCATCTTGTCCATCTCGGACAATTTGCCCTCCAAGGCGCTGGTCTTGTTTTCGTTGAGGCTACTGCTGTTGAGCCCCGTGGGCGTATCAGCCCTGAGGACTCGGGTCTTTGGGAAGACAGTCAGATTGTGCCTCTCAAGCGCATCACAGACTTCATCCACAGTCAGAACACCAAAGCTGCCATTCAGCTTGCACATGTAAGCTCAGCCCAGTGAACGAATTCGAGTTCTGTGCATGAGCTAACACATATTTCAGGCCGGCAGAAAGGCGAGCACAGTTGCGCCCTGGATCGGTGGCTCTGTGAACAAGGCACTTGCTACCAAGGATGTTGGAGGCTGGCCTGACGATATCGTTGCGCCCAGCGCCATTCCCTTTGCTGATGACTTTGGAACACCGCACGAGTTGACGACCGAGGAAATCAAGGCTCTTATCAAACAGTGGCAGGACTCTGCTGTGCGAGCGGTCAAGGCTGGTTTCGATGTCATTGAAATTCACGCCGCTCATGGCTACCTCCTCCATCAGTTTCTCTCGCCTCTCACCAACGTAAGTTGTCCTCAGTACTCACCCCTCAGGTGGATAACAGAAGAGATGTCCTCTAAGGTTTAGGCTACTAATAAAGTAGCCTAAACGCTTATCTAAACTGGCATAAGATGATTAAACTATTTCGTCTGTTATGCTTAGGACGGCCAATTCTTCTGACACCCTGCGGGCCCCGAAGGTTTCGGCGACTGACATGAACTACAGAAACGAACGGATCAGTATGGCGGAAGCTTTGAGAACCGCACTCGTCTGCTCTTTGAGATCACCGAAGCCATTCGTGCTGTTATCCCTGAGGAGCTCCCTCTCTGGGTACGCATCTCTGCTACTGAGTGGATGGAGTGGAACAACGAACCCTCATGGGATCTTGAGAGCAGCATCCGCCTTGCCAAGGAGCTTCCCGCATTGGGAGTTGATGTTCTCGACATCAGCAGCGGTGGAAACTTGAAGGCGCAAAAGATCAAAGTTCACCAAACGCTCCAGACAGACCTCGCAGGCCAGATCCGTGAGGCCCTAAGTACCGAGGGCAAGGAGCTTCTTATCGGAACCGTTGGTTACATCACTGACGGACCTTTTGCTCGGTCGCTTGTGGAGGAGAACGAGGACCCCAAGGCGGATCTTGTGCTTGCTGCTAGACAGTTCCTCAGGGAGCCAGACTTTGTTCTCAGTGCCGCTGACCAGTTGGATGTTGAAGTCAAGTGGCCTGTTCAGTATCAGCGAGCTACTCCAAAGAACCGTAAGCCACACAGCAAGTAAGCGATGAAGATTATGTCATATGAGGCGTTGGGGAAAAGGTAGATAGCATTACTATAAACACTATCTGGTTGATTCACCGAGCTCATTCACGAATATCAAAGATGAATGTAAACTCTTTCAAAAACTTCCTAATCAGACGTCCAAGAATAGGTACCAATCGATGTTACTGCTGTCTTGGCCTCGGACATGCTGTGCCATCGGTGAGTCTAAGATTGTAGACTCTGATGGTGGGGCCGTAGCGAAGGAACGTGGGGCCGATACATTGAATAAGCGGGATCATGTTTCGCCTCAATCCCTTTGGTGGCATGTTTCATACCAAGACTACGCATTCTAGCCATTGAACTGATATACATATGTTTATAAATCATGATTACGAGTTGAGTGGGAACAGTTTTACCTTGCAATGTGTCAAACTCGTAATGCTATAGTATCTCGAAGGATCCAGTCCTGAGTAAGATCCTAAGATAGAACATGATATCTTCATGACTAGCATTGGTCAGAACCCTTAGGAGCCGATGGCTCATATATGCGCCAACGATACAAAATATGGATTAATAATTCAAAACTACCTATCAATAAGCAGACACGGTATGTCACTTGAACCAGGTCCTGTGCCTCGGAAAGATAATTTTGTCTTTGAGCCCGACGAGGCTGGGCTGTGCAGATTCTCCGTCTCCAAGAGACGTGGCCTTTTTTTTCCTCCAACCCTGCTATGAGTTTATTGCCACATGCTCCTAGATAGAGCCTTCAAGTGTCAAGTCAGACCATGTTAGACTTCCAGGGAGAGCTAAATATCCCTCGAATATTTCGGAGCATCGAATCCCGTTTTGTTGCGGCTCAATTGGGCAACTATCTTTGCACTTCCCTAATCCGTCCCTTGATTTAGATTCAGATTCCAATGGATTCTACCAAACTGTGGAATTAAAAGCATTGATATCAATGCAAAGTCACGTATATACTTGGATAACCTAGTGTGTTTTGAATATGCTCCTCTCAATGGGTTCGAAAAACCTGTATCACCTGTTGGTTGAACATAATACTATCCGTCTCTTTCGTTTCCTATCAATGGATCAGAAACAGGCGGATGACGATCCCATAAATGCCCCTGGCTCCAAGGTCCCTACAGCCGCTTGGTGGCTCTAGCGCATCCTGTACGGCAGCTTCGACCAATGAAAAATGGTCTTAGACCACCACTACAGCCAGAAACGGACTAGTGACTGGTCCCCTCCGCCGCCGCTTATGAGGGGCCGTGCTGCCACAGCGCTGGGCTGCAGCTCCGGCGGTATGGAGCCAGGGAGCCCCACCTCAAGATCAACCTTCTCCTCTCACAGAAAAGGCGTAATAGTGCCACCTGCCACCAGGCAAAAGGGACACTTGTTCAATTGAAAGATGGACCCCCCGGACGTCTCCTCCACCTTTTCTAGGCGGGAGTTGGCTCCGGGCCCGGTGAACATGTAAACCAACCACTGGAACCTCTCGCCGCCCACTGAGCCGAGCGGGAACCACACTTTAACAGCAGGTACAATACAGTACAGCACTGTAGGTAAAGTAAGGTACACTGCACTGCCCGGGTGGATTGGATCTCTGTTACCTGTCCTCAAGCTCCAACTACAAAACTCTCCTCCATCTTCCCTCCACTCCAGACCTCCATTCTTCCTCCTCCTTCTTATCTTGTCTGCTTGTCTGTCCCAGCGAAGCTCTTTCTTTGTGATTTCTAGGATACCCTCATAACCAGACAGCCCATCATGCAACACAAGAAGATCGCTTGCAGCTTCATGGCTGCTCTGGCTGCCTATGCCTCTGCTGCCGACTCAGATGTCAAGCAGCTGACCAAGGACACATTTGACGAGTTCGTCAAGTCCAACAATCTCGTCCTTGCTGAGTGTAAGTCTTGATCAAGATCCCCTCTCTCGAGCCGTACAGCTACTGACAGAACCCCTCTACAGTCTTCGCTCCCTGGTGCGGTCACTGCAAGGCCCTCGCCCCCGAGTACGAGGAGGCTGCCACTACCCTCAAGGAGAAGAACATCAGACTCGCCAAGATCGACTGCACTGAGGAGTCCGACCTCTGCAAGGACCACGGCGTTGAGGGTTACCCCACCCTCAAGGTCTTCCGTGGCCTCGAGAACGTCACTCCCTACTCTGGCCAGCGCAAGGCTGCTGGGTAAGTTCATATTTGTTACGATCTGTCCAGATTTCAGCTAACACCAGTTCTTCAGTATCACCTCATACATGATCAAGCAGTCCCTCCCCGCTGTCTCCCTCCTCACAAAGGACACACTCGAGGAGTTCAAGACCGCCGACAAGGTCGTTGTCGTTGCCTACCTCAACGCCGATGACAAGAGCTCCAACGAGACCTTCTCCAAGCTTGCTGAGGGTCTCCGTGACACCTACCTCTTCGGTGGTGTCAACGACGCTGCCGTCGCTGAGGCTGAGGGCGTCAAGGCCCCCGCCCTGGTTGTCTACAAGGCGTTCGATGAGCGCAAGAACACTTTCACCGAGAAGTTCGAGGAGGACGCCATTTCCTCTTTCATCTCTACTGCCGCCACTCCTCTCATTGGCGAGGTCGGCCCTGAGACCTACGCCGGTTACATGTCTGCTGGTATCCCCCTTGCCTACATCTTCTCTGAGACCGAGGAGGAGCGCAAGGAGCTCGGAGATGCTCTTAAGCCCATCGCTGAGAAGTACAAGGGCAAGATCAACTTCGCTACCATTGACGCCAAGGCTTTCGGTGCCCACGCTGGTAACCTGAACCTCAAGACCGACAAGTTCCCCTCTTTCGCTATTCAGGAGGTTGTCAAGAACCAGAAGTTCCCCTTCGACCAGGAGAAGGAGATCACCCACGACAGCATTGCCAAGTTCGTTGAGGAGTTCGACGCTGGCAAGATCGAGCCCAGCATCAAGTCTGAGCCCATCCCCGAGACCCAGGAGGGTCCCGTCACCGTTGTTGTCGCCAAGAGCTACAACGACATTGTCCTCGACGACACCAGGGATGTCCTGATTGAGTTCTACGCTCCCTGGTGTGGTCACTGCAAGGCTCTTGCTCCCAAGTACGACGACCTTGCTTCTCAGTACGCCGCTTCTGAGTTCAAGGACAAGGTTGTCATCGCCAAGGTTGATGCTACCCTGAACGACGTCCCCGACGAGATCCAGGGCTTCCCTACCATCAAGCTCTACCCCGCCGGTGGCAAGGACGCCCCTGTCACTTACCAGGGCTCTCGCACCGTCGAGGATCTCGCCAACTTCGTTAAGGAGAACGGCAAGTACAACGCCGAGATCTCTGTCAAGGAGGAGGGTACCGAGGAGGCCGCCCCCGCCGCCAGTGAGGAGAAGAAGGAGAAGGCCGAGAAGGCTGCTGAGGAGGAGGATGCTCATGATGAGCTGTAAAGAATTGATGTCAAATTATTAGTATACAAAATGGGGTATAACTGATTTCAATGGCGCGGGTTTTGATGGTGCTAAGATTTAATCGCACCTCTAGGTTTTTAGTTCTCGCTACAATGGGACCCTTTCATGACTTAACTACTATCTTTGATGTCTTTTTCTTTGGTACAAGTGAACAGTGATTTGAAAGATGTATTTTTATACAGCTGCAAGATGTTTGACAACTGAGTCTTGCAGATGTGCCAACACCGTAGTACAGAATCATACAAATCCCTCTGAATGCTTTCATGCTAATAATTCCTCGTAGCCCAGATACTCAGGACGCACTGAGAGGCGTCATGATACCGTCGCTTCCACCGGGAGAGCTAGAAGCACGAATTTTGCCTCGCAACTCGACCTGTTTTATACACTTTTCGTGACTTGTGCCATCCTAATCCTTTATTTCTTTGACCTGGTCTCGAGGGCCTGGACGTGGTTGCTGAGACGGGTGATGGAAGCTTGAAGAGTCTGTGATAAGAGACATTATTAGCATTTGGCAATATCTTAAACGGTAGAGCAACCGAGAAGACCCAAGCTGATCAATTGCTCCGTCATGCTGGCTACGTACGTAAATGTCCTCAGTCAACAGGTCGTTGGCAGTCTTGTACTCTTTAAGAAGATAGCTGTAGGCGGCGCTGCCGGAGAGGAAGCTACCGAGGAGGAAACCGAAGAGTCTGGTCGCAAGGTTAGCGATCCCATCCTTTCTGAGATAACTTCTAGACCATAACATACCCTCCACGGAAAGCTCCCAAGGGTTTCCGGGCAGGAAGAGGCGAGGCATCGGCCATTCGTCGAGCAGAGGTGCTAAAGGTTCGGGTAGCGAGCGCGCGGCTGCTGGAAGAGATGATTCTTGAGGCCAGAGACATTGTTGCGATTTCGATGTTGCTGTCGCGCGGGCGTCAGAGGATTGGAGTTTGCGGTGTTTAGTTAGGTAGGTAGGTTACGTTACGTGATGGCGACGACGAACGACAGCGATAGGCGTCAGAGGCACGGGAGAGCTACAGTGGTATGGACAGTATCTGTAGGAGCTTGTCGGAGCCGGGCTCCATCGGAATATTCTGAGCTCGGCAGAGTCACAGTGCCCTGTGTTGCTGCACTCAGCTTTTCTGGTCCATGATTGGCTACGTCACGACATCCACTGGCCGAGAGGTAGGGTGGATTTCTTAGCGATATCGACAAACCCAGGTTGATGAAACTCCTACTCTGCCATTGCATGTTTCATTATTCTCCATGCTGTCAAGAATCACGCGACAATGAACAACTTCGGGGTCGTCGAGCTCGCCAGCGCAAAGACAACTTCGGCGCCAGGCTGGGCCTATGTCCCCGATAATACCATCAGTCGCTCGACAGCACCGACTAATAGGAAGCGCGCCAGAAATGCCCCTGGCCTTACATATAGCGATCTCACGGCTCGACAAGACAACAAGATTCGAAAAGAAGTCGAAGCCTTGGATAAAGATGGCGGCAAGGATAATACGATACCGTTACCGGTGAAGAGTGGAAGGGGTACGTTCAGTAGCTGTCCTGCTATTCCTCTGGTTCAGGTCTAACATCTGGCAGCGCAAGGGAAGCATACGCCCAACGTTCGCAAAATTCTGCAGTCGCAAAAGACGTTTGGAAATCATCTGGACGACTTTCTTGCCATGCAAGCTCTGGCCGAATCTAACCCTGCAGTTTCTCGTGCATCTGGCGCAAACAACAAGCGACCTTCTATCAGTCGAAAAGATACCCCGTCATCATCCAAACCACCACAAGACGAAGACACGACTATGACCGACGCGAATCTTCCACCTGTTCTACCCGAACCCTCGAGACCACCGCCAGCAACACATCCAGGCGACAATAACCCATTGCTCGTGTCGCGTGTGCCTGAAATGCCGTCAGACGAGGAACTGCGCAAGCTTCTTGCACATCCACCTCTCAACTACGGTGAAGCGACGGGTACTAGAGACACGAAATACCCCGTCAGATCTTTCTGCGAGGTCTGTGGATACTGGGGACGAGTACGCTGTATGAAGTGCGGAACCAGAGTTTGCGCACTGGATTGTTTAGAGGCGCATAAGGAAGAATGTGTCACCAGATACGGACTATGAGTAGTCTTGCATCTTGGTATTCCTTTGGTTTATGATATTGATATACGGTACGGCAAGGCGTTGTGGATTGTTTGCTTAGAAATTGGTCTGATACCCATGGATTTGAAATTATTCATCTTGAATGAGTCAAGTTTGCGACCTCGGAGTATCGATACTCTAACACGCCGCTTACTATGAGTCCTGTTGTTTGATGCACGGGCTTTCAGCGTGACTCTACAATTGGACTATTGATGCGTCTGTCGTGTGAGGAAGCTTCGTGGTATGGAGGTTTGGCTATGGCCTGGCCAGCGTATACAGTCGCGCAACGAT
This sequence comes from Fusarium coffeatum, assembly GCF_003316985.1. Classification (NCBI taxonomy): domain Eukaryota; kingdom Fungi; phylum Ascomycota; class Sordariomycetes; order Hypocreales; family Nectriaceae; genus Fusarium; species Fusarium coffeatum. Next base: position 28,187 of record NW_022157849.1, on the reverse strand, counting down.
AATGCTTAGGGTTAATCTGATAACAGCAGAAATATCCTTACTGAGTTGATACAGAAACTCAACAGCATTAAGTTAAGCCTGAAAAGCTTCTCGAAGTCAGGTTGCCCACATGTACCAAAATCTGATTAGTTCCCACTGCTGCGGGCAGAATTGAGCCCCTGCCAAAACCGACCAGTGACTCAAGTTTAACCCCACCTTCGCGTTTACTGCCCCTTGTGCCCCGCCATCGATAGTACAAGACCACTTTCAAGACTGCAACTCTCCCACCAAATCTTCAACACCAGTGTGAGCTTCTCAACATGTCGTCCGATCAAGCTGATGCCGCCAAGGCGGCCGAGGGTGCTACTGAGCAGAGCCTTCCTTCTCGTCCTGCCAAGCAGCCAAAGGAGAAGCAGCCCAAGGACAAGTCCGCCAAGGGTGGAAAGTCTGCTGGCCTTGAGGTTTGTGCCCCTCCCGTTGTCGCGATGCACTGCACAGCATCAGCCCGGCCCGGGGACTTCTAACACTTTTTATAGATGGCCGAGCCTCCGCAGTTCATCCAACACCGACTCGACATCTTCGACAAGATCAAGGCTCGCCAGGACGCCGAACTCGCTGGTGCGTGATGCAATTTGCCCCGCGCTTGCAAGCCCCGAACCGATCAAATCTAACAAGACAACAGCGAAACCCCGCGAGGAAATCGTCATCTCGCTCCCCAATGGAAAGGAGGAGAAGGGTACCTCATGGGAGACCACTCCCGGCGCCATTGCTAGGGGCATTTCCAAATCTCTCTTCGAGCGCACTGTCATCTCCCGAGTTGACGGTGAACTGTGGGATCTGACTCGACCTCTTGAGAAGAGCTGCAAGGTGGAATTCCTCGACTTTGACCACACTGAAGGAAAGAAGGTCTTCTGGCACTCGTCTGCTCATATTCTCGGAGAGGCCGCTGAGCGACGCTTTGGATGCTACCTTTGCAACGGTCCCCCTACTGAGGATCCTCCTGGATTCTACTACGACATGGCTAACATGGGAGAGTACGTCAGCCATTGTTGCCAAACTACAATCTTTGTACGCTGACACATTAATAGCCAAGTTGTTACTGAAGAGGACAAGAAGGCTTTGGAGCAATTGTCGAACGGAATTGTGAAGCAGAAACAGCCTTTCGAGCGTCTCGAGATGACCAAGGAGGAGCTTCTTGAGATGTTCGAGTACAGCGAGTACAAGAAGTACTTCATTCAACAGCGAGTTCCCGATGGCACCAAGAGCACTGTTTACCGATGTGGTCCCCTCATCGATTTGTGCCGAGGACCCCACGTCCCTACCACCGGCAACATCAAGGCCTTTTCCGTGCTCAAGGTATGTAACTGGAAACACTCTAAGTTGAATTATGACTGACATGCTATAGAACTCGGCTGCCTACTGGCTTGGTGACAGCAAGAACGAGTCTGTGCAGCGTATTGCTGGTGTCTCGTTCCCTGACAAGAAGGCTCTTGAAGAATACAAGCACTTCCTGGCTGAGGCTGCCAAGCGCAACCACCGAAAGATTGGACAAGACCAGAAGCTGTTCTTCTTCGACGAGGCTTCCCCCGGATCTGCTTTCTTCCTACCCCACGGTGTCCGCATCTATAATGCTTTGATGGACCTCATCAAGGGCGAGTACCAAAAACGAGACTTCGAAGAGGTTATGTCTCCCAACATGTACAAGGCAGACTTATGGAAGACATCTGGCCACTGGGGTCATTACGAGGAGAACATGTTCACATTCGAGGTCGAAAAGGAGAAGTTTGGCCTGAAACCCATGAACTGCCCCGGCCATTGCAAGATCTTCGCCCATTCCGACGTTACATATAAAGATCTGCCCTGGAGGATGGCAGACTTCGGAACTCTCCATAGGAATGAGTTCAGTGGAGCCCTGAGCGGTCTTACACGAGTTCGTCGTTTCCAACAAGACGATGCTCATATCTTCTGTACAGTTGATCAGGTACGTATCTTACCCTACAGCTATCCAGGAGGTTTTGCTGAACAAAACTGCAGATTCGAGAGGAAATCGAGTCTGCTTTCGACTTCTTGAGCAGTGTTTACGGAATTTTCGGCTTCACTTTCAAGCTCAAGCTTTCTACCCGACCCGAGAAGTACGTTGGTGATATCGCTACATGGGATGCCGCCGAGAAGAAACTTGAGGAAGCCCTCGAGTCGTTCGCCGAGAAGACCGGCGCTAAGTGGGAGTTCAACCCCGGTGATGGTGCTTTCTACGGTCCTAAGATCGATATCGCCTTGTTCGATGCGTTGAAGCGTGAGCACCAGTGCGGTACCATGCAGCTCGACTTCAACCTGCCTCGACGATTCAAGCTCCGATACGTTGCCAATAAGGGAGAGACGGGAGTCAGCGACGGCAGCAACCCCGAGGAAGAACTCCCTGCTGGATACGCACGCCCTGTCATGATTCACCGAGCCGTGCTGGGCAGCTTCGAGCGAATGTTTGGCATTCTGACCGAGCACTTTGGTGGAAAGTGGCCATTCTGGCTCAGTCCCCGACAGGTCTTGGTTGTGCCTGTTATGCCCGCTGCCAACGACTACGCCCAGGAGGTTCAGAAGATCTTCAAGGCCAAGGGATTGTACAGTGATGTGGACCTGAGCAGCAACACTTTCCAGAAGAAGATCCGCACTGGTCAATTGGAACAGTACAACTTCATTTTCGGTAAGTTTTGAGAGTATCAGTTTTATTGATGAAAACTAATCAAATCAAATAGTCGTCGGTGCTGAGGAGAAGGAGTCACGCACTCTCAACATCCGTAACCGAGATGACCAGGCCACCCAAGCAAAGGGTGAGCTGGTTGCTATCGATGATGCTCTCGAGAAGTTGGTGCAGCTCAAGACCACTCGAGGTCTTGTGAACAAGCTGTAAAGAGATGTGATAGGTTTTACGAGACAAAGACGGCGCGTAAGGCAGGAGGGTGAGGTTAAAAGCAGAGGAGGGTACATGAATTTACAACGAAATGAGACATGTTGGATGAGTGACGTGCGCGGGAACCAGCATAGTCGTGTAGAATCAAGACGGCAGTAAGTAGCGGTCAATCAAGGAAAGAAAAGCTCATGAAAGACACACGAATAAACGACTGTCAATGACTGGCTTCCGAGTCGTGAGATCAACTCAAGCTAGAGAACGGGGCTGAGCATGACAAGCAAGATCGGGGGTATCAAGAGCGGCAACATGCATTAGATGATGCCGGCCCGGCAAAGGACTTGCCTGAACTCGACTCGGTCAACGGGGGGTTTAAAATGGATGGAGACAAAGGCTATTTGGCTGCATCGTAATTGAGTCAATATTGTACCAAAGCCGAGACAGAGACAGGTGACAGATGTCAATATTAGGCTATGCAAGTTTGACGATCCACTACGACAACAATTCCAGCCTCGAGTCCAGAAGAGAAGAGGAAACAAGGCGAGAAAAGTACAGTATAGATGAAGAACGATCAATCAAGACCGAGGAATCGGAGATGATAGCCCCTGATTTGAGTCGCGGCGGCGCTTCTCTGTCTCGCTGTGTAACGTGAGAAGCTGAAAGTGAAAGTGAAAGTGAAAGTGAAAGTTATAGAAAATGTCAATGGACACAAGACCCTTGGGAACCACATTTCGGTGTGCGGATTAAATGCTGCTTTCTTTGGCTATGAACATGGGATGAGACGAAATGAGCTGCCAGAAGTTGCTTTTCTCGTGATTCGGCAAATGAGCAGCCTGCGGACAATATTTCCGAGTTTCACGGTGTGAAGGATAAGCTTGTCATAAATTCCAAGTCGAGTACAGTACATAAGATACTTGTTAGACCAACAACAACAATAACATGCGGTCGAGATAATATTGAGTCATGGGAAATGATATATCTATTCATTGACGCCAAGTTTGCTTATCCTCATTCTCATCACAGCAAACAAAAGAAGAATCCTGGAATGTGTTTGGTTTGGTTTGCTGATGCTAATAGCAAAGCCCAGAAAAGTGACAGAAGATTGTTGTCTACTGTAAGTGGAGGCCAACCCCCGTCTTATTCGCCGGCTAGAAATGACGCCTCAGATGATGTATCATTTCTGACAGGAAAAAGCAAGCAAGGCGAGACCGCGGAGGCGGCGAAGTGAGAAGGCGACAAAGAAAAAAAAGAGGTCGTGTGGGCTAAAATACGCAGAAGTGGACAAAAAACGAGGCCCTCTTAGGGTCGAGTCAAGGGAGAAGAGAATAATAGAGGCGGCGCGTCTAGACAGAGTCACGGGATAGGTTTATGATGTATCAACTTTACATAGGTACCTGGCAAGCCATCTAAGGAAAGAGTTGAAGAAGATTTAATTGAATACTGTAATACAAGATGGAGCGAGGTTCGGCCTGTCAATCAGATCTGTGAAGAGAGTTGAATCTAGTGATAGCAGATGAAACTTGGATCGTGATGGTTTATAGCAGGCATCCGTACTACCGGCTGTACCTAAAGTGTCTTGAGTGTCTAACAAGTAGTCTAAGCATTGACTGACCGAGTGGGTTTGGTGATAGATCACTGTTGCTAGTAAGAGGTACATAGTGGGGGTTTAAGTCAACAAGAGACATTTCTATCCATAGCGGTAGGAATCATGACTCCGATTACATACACTGACTGACTGGTCAACAGCACGAGTCAGTTGGTACTCTCTATTCCGTCTTTACCATTTTGATTTATCAAGCGTCAGAGTTGAGAAAAAGTGACAAACAGAGAGGACCCATTCTCAAAGAGACTTGAGCTGCACCTATAACCATGAGAGGTAAAGACTAGTCCACACGGACAATTAACTGCCTTGTTAGTCAGTGACCGGTCTGGCTCTGGCTCTGTCTCTCAACATCACTGATTGTGCTACGTCAAGCAATTCCTTTCCACTGTTGCGTTCCAGGTTCGTGGGATTGCAGTGGTGCATCCCGTGGGGGCCTTGTGGTTTGGTGGGTAGGACAAGAGATGAGACAAGGCCAATAAAATGATCCTGTCTAAAACCGGTCAGGCTGTGGCTGGGCTCTCTCATACCGTGACTTCTGTACCGGATGTAATACCAAGCAGCAATAAGCGAGGATATTGCATCTTATGAGGGCTGGTGACAAGCTGATACTGCAACGGTTTGCTTGCTAACATTAGTCTACAGTAGACTATCTCGCGAAGCTAAACCGAGCCAAGACAAGGCAACGTCGACAGATGACAGGTAAAATCTGGTGGATGTTCCGAAAGAGGGTGCCGTCTGTTGGTTTGAGACAAACACGGTCAGCTAAATTATGCAGCAGAAGGCCTCGTATTTCTATATCAATAACTGACTAAGTCGGGACGGAGACCGGTCAAGAAATAATTGCTGCACATTGTCTCAAACGGAAGGTGTTCCGATGTCTTCCATTTGTTGTCTTCCGTATAATTCTTAGTCTCCTCCATGAGTTAGTACTCTGTAAGTACATAGCCTATACTGCCGTTGCGATGTTGCAGGTTATTTTATCTTACCTCGTGGCAATAGGCAGGGATATCTTGAGATTCCTTGCACTTTATCTTTTCCTTCTCCCCCACCTGATGTCTCTGGCTGGTTGCACAGAACATCGTATGGGCTCTGTCACGGCCATTTCACTGTTTCACAAATGCTGTACAACAGCGGGGATCTCAAAGGGATCCAGGTTTGCGAGAAGATATGTCGGGCTGGGGTTACACAAAGAAGCAGGCTGTGGTTTGCCCATGTACAGTACAATCACGACAGGGTCGTGTTGTCTTCTATTGTTGTTATAGAGTCAGGTAACTGGGCAAGCCTGGCAAGGCAAGGCAAGGTAGGCCAAGGTAAGCAGGACTCTCCTGATGGGGATTCTGGGGCATATGGTTGGATCTGCAGGTCGCCCGGTGTGGATGATCGTTGCAGATGCGTTGTCGTACATTATTATTTTCTGATGGTCATGAGCCTCGGGTGCATGAAGTCATGAGAACTTTTGGTTATCAGATCGTGTAAGATATATTGAAAAGGCGTTATGCTAAGAGACCGAGACACTCCTCAGTCGACGAATGTTTGTTCCGAAAGACCTGCTCCCTTCATATCAGCACATCAACTCTGACCTTGGTCCCTGGATATCTGCATGTATCTCTCAATCGGGAATCTCTTTACTGGGATCTCGGGCAAAAGCGTCCAGGGATGACGATGGGCGGGGCAAGGCGTGAAAGTGAGCCGGGCCAGGGCAGGCGAGTCCTGTAGAGAAGACGAGAACGAATGGATACGGATATTCTGTGCATAAGCATAATGCATCCATGGCATGCCGCTATTTGGACATGTACAGTAGATGCCCATAGAATTGCATGCATGCTTTACTTACTGCCTGTACTGTAGATAGGCTATCAATCAAAAACAAAGACAGGGGCTTCGGAGTTGAGCTTGATTTGATATCACCAAATATCAACAGGCATAGCAATTTCTGTATCCGTACCTGATATCCATTCCTACTAGGTGCCTACAGAAGTAAGGTAGGTGCTCCTTGATCTGGTGCCGCGCGCCAACCCGAACCCGCACACCCGCTCCTGCCGTTCAGATCGACCCCATCACTAGCGCCCGTCTAGGGGGGGAAGGCCCAAAGAAGACACGGCCTTTGTTCTTTCCGTTATTGCTGATGGATGGCTATTGTCAAGAACTCGACCGAATCTGTTATTATCATATAACTGCTTATCTATTGTATATTCCTTCATATCGTCAGTCTGAAATGACCTTTCTACGGAGAAAAAGAAATTAATGCACAGATAGGTAATTAACTATCTGTCTATGTAAGGGTATTTTCGGTTGTCGAAACCCAAAAACCACCTGTCTCCAGTATTCATCCTGGTCTCCGTAGGACTTACCCACGCCCATGGATCCTTCCTTCCCACGCTCCGCTCCATACCGGCACTCCACCGGGATGACCACCTGCTTTGTAACTTCTCAGCTTCTGCACTGCACTCACTCCTGCCGCTGTAGTGTACAGTTTCTTGCCATCATCACAGCTTGTAAAGAGGCGGCGCCATTGGCTTCAGCTGATGTTTTGTCCACAACTCGACCATCAATGGCGAAAGGCTGAAACAAGGCACATCGAATATCCTATCTAGGTACTGTATCCGTACACTCTTTCTTGTTCTCTCAACTTACAATAGCCGCGGCGATTCCCGGAGTCGATCCCTCCGTACCTACCTAGCTTACCTGACCTACCTAAATGCGGGCAGCCTTTTTAGGTGTTTCTCCTGCTGGGACTGCACTGCACTTTATTGTGGCTACGGGCTAGGTACCGTGTTAGCTCAACTAAGTTATTAGCTCGCCCTCTCTTAACTTTTAGTAGGCCCACGCGCTGTCGAGTTTCATCATCTATCATGTCGACCTCGGGTTTCTCATATTCGACAAAACTATACCGCATTCCTCCCTCCGCTTGTTTGCTCCTCCTCACTCACTCCGAACACATCGCATGACAGTCTGACACTCTGACTTGACTCTGCTTCGCCGCAACCTAACCGACCCTTGCTTCAGGCCTTCTTCTTTGCTGCTTCCAACATTGCATTCCCATTATAGGTACCCCATATGCCCGGGCTGTTGGCTGCACCCTTGCTGGCATTACGTCTCGATATGCTGTATGAATATCGGTAGTAGGCATCACAACTAGCGGACAAAGTACATAACCTCCAAACCACCCGGTATTATACATCGCGCATAATTTTGACACGATCGATACCCGCTCCTCGGCCTCATCTGCCAACCGTTGACGCCAACGACAGACAGTTTGACGCGCTATCTTTGTCTAGTCTAATTCACTGCAGTCCACCTCGATCTGCAGCCCATCTTTGACTGTCTCTACTGTCGCCGCTCTAGCCTGGAGCGCCCCCTCCCTCCATCTTCCATCGTCTTGAAATCAGAGACAACTGTCTCGCTATTAAAAAGCAACAACTGCCAATCTGCTAGACCGCCAACACGCCTCTAGCACGCGAGCGAATCCAAGCCTCTCTGGCCTCCTCAGCCCCCCTTTTGGATCTTGACCATACCGTATGCAGAAGCCTTCTGCCACTCATCCAAGGGCTATCCCACTATAGAAAAACATCAGCTTTCCCCTACGCTCCATCGTCGAGCTGGTCCTTGGTCTCACGATGCGCCGAGCCGCCCTTAACAAGTCCAAGAACCGCTCACTCGACATTCCTCCGCCAGCTGCAGATTCAACGTCACCCATTATTGATCCGTCTGTGAACCTCGTCGAGGCTCTTCGGTGGGATGAGGCTTTCCAGACCGATCATTCCCAATCCATCAATATCGTCACTGTCATCGACAACGCCCCTCACGATTTCGAGACATATTCACAGACTCACACGGGCCAGTCCCAGTATAATTCTGCTCCCATCTCCACTCCCGAGCAGTCTTATGTCCTTCCCGAGCCTGTGATCGATTCGCCCATGACAGATGCGCTCTCTGAGGAAGTCGACTCCGTTGCCGCTATCGCCGCCACCAATGCGACTTGCTTCGCTGTAGGAACCACCGATTCTACTTTTACAAGCTCTGGCTTCATACATCAGGAAAACTACACCCAATACACGTCAAATACGTATATCAATGTCTACAACTCCGAATCAGAAACCCCCGAGCCTGATTCCAATTCCGATCCCGACCTAGACCAGGACCAGAATCAAGACGAAGACACCGACGTCGACTCAGAAGCTTCCATTAATGCTCCCCAGCTTGAAGATCCTGGGACATCATCTGCACTTTTCGATCTACATTCTGGCTACGTTCCCCAATACCAGAACGTCGACTATGACCTTGAGATGAGCGACAGCGAAGGAGGCGCCCCTTTGAACGACGACAATTTCAGCGAACCTGAGAACCCATCGCATCACCATCATACTCTACTTGAAGAGGACAATGACGGGACAGCCCCCGTCACAGGCCCAATTAACTATCTATCGCAATCTCTCATACCATCCACCGTAGCCGATCCCGGTTTAATCATGGATGCCGTTCCACCACCGGCGCCATGGGACATCGTACCTGGCGACAACGCGGCCGAGCCGCCTCAAACTCAAACTCCTGAACCGATGACTCCTATCGGTCTTCCGTTTATCAGCAATCCCAACCCGTCTATGTTTGGGTCTGAAAACCTGGGCTTGGTTGATTTCCTGAGGCACTGGGCATATCAGGCTCGGTTTGCTTCTTCATCACTTGCGCCACGACTAAACGCGCCTTGTCCAGAAGACATTCGTCGACAAGCACGCGAAAATCCTCGTGAGATTGGTTACGACGACCTTCTTGGCGATCGCTGTGATATGCAGGGCTTGGATTGGGAGTCCATGAACACCACTCGGAGGTATGCACGCCAAAGACGCAATGATACTTTCAAGAATTATGTCAACAAGGAGGGCTCAGACAGATGGAGCGTAAGTAACCTACTTCCCTACGTTTTCTCAACTTCAAAAGCTAACCTGCTTAGCCTCATATGGTTGATGTTGATATCCCCCCTTCTGAGAGTTTTATGAGATTCAAGAGATACACCATCCGTCAGGATGTCTATCTTGCTCATTTTCAGCTTCGCAGTGTCTTGGCTTGTCCATCGATGTCACAAGTCTACTACCCTCGGGGCGATGGAGTCAACCGTATCAATCTCGCTTCTGGACAGACAGAACTTGCCCTCCACAATAATCACATAACTGGCCTCGGAGCTCTTGTTTCTACCCTCGATGCGAACCACGGGGCATTGTTTGCGGGGACATTCAACGGCGAATACTACCTGAAAAGCTTAGAGTCTGACGACAAGAAAGACTACTCTGAAGGGACTATCACCGAACACATGGGCGGTATCACCAATCATGTTCAGATCTACAAGCCTCGGCAATCTTCTGGGCCCGTAGCCGCCATCTCAAGCAACGACCATGGATTCCGTCTTTTGGATCTAAATACAGAGCAATTCGTGATGCAGAGCAGGTATCGGTTCCCGCTCAACTGCTCACGCATCTCCCCGGACGGCCGTTTGAGAGTAATGGTTGGGGACGATTTCAAAGTCCTCATTACTGATGCTGATACTGGCGAGATCCAGCAGGAGCTGTCTGGACATCGTGATTACGGGTTTGCCTGCGACTGGTCTGACGATGGCTGGACAGTTGCTACCGGTTTTCAGGACAAGGGTGTCAAGATTTGGGATGCTCGCCGTTGGTGCGATTCGAGGGGAGTGAGCACGCCTTTGTGCACCATCAGGTCTGAGATGGCTGGAGTGAGAAATTTGCGTTTCTCCCCAGTTGGCAGCGGCGAAAGAGTCCTTGTCGCTGCTGAGGAGGCTGATTATGTCAACATCATCAATGCCCAAACGTTTGGAAAGAAGCAGACCGTGGACATCTTTGGTGAGATCGGTGGCGTTGCGTTCACGAACGATGGGCAAGATCTCAACGTGCTTGTGAGCGACCGAGATCGCGGTGGTCTACTCCAGCTCGAACGATCGGGCCTCGGACCTGAACCTTACTTCCGCAATTCGTGGCGCCGTTATCATGACCATGCGACAGATCAATGGCGCTATCGAAGCGATGAATACTCACATCTTGGTGAACCCTGCCAACGCAGACCTATATCAACAGACGCTTTGCCCATCTTCTGAAGCGTCGTATCTCCCTTTTCTTCTCTCCTCATCTTCAAATCCGGAGCATTCATCCATGGTTCAGATTTTATCATTATATTCACTGCGTCTTGGTGGTCACTCCCATCTTTCTGTGGCAGTCTTCTATTATTATTATACCCCTTTTGTTATGACTTCATCCATTTCTTGCATGCCACTTATATATATGCAATGATGGTTCGCTTAAGGGGACAAGCAATATCACCCCTCAGCTACGAGGCTGCTTGTTATGCTATTGTTTAGCGGTTTTCTTTGTTTTATTTGTTACATTCAATTGGGGCTAGCGGTACTGCTGGTTATTCTGAGACTATATTAGATATAAGTACGAGGATGAGGAATTTGCTCTCTTTTTCTTTCAACAACATGCATACTATAGATTTGGTCTTGGGGTTCATTGCATGGCTTGGTATGGAAAATTTGGATATATGGACGGGATAGGAATGTCATGGACAACAGATTACAGTTAAACATCCTACAGTTTGGAGAATAGAAGTGTTAAGAACCCATACGAATCTCATCGCCAGCTTGACCAATGTGATTTGAAATGTCATATTCCGAATATTCATGACCAACGTTATCTTAGTCTCAATTATCCAATGCGCCTCACACGCTCAGATCTGAGACATTCGTAAAGAACCCGGTGATGGCTGAGTACCGATCAGCACAAGCTCCGAGACATGAGGGTTTCATCGTCATTCCAAATATGCCATGTCCCGTCGACTACCTGACCGCCAGAATGCGAGGGAACTTCTCTCTGGTATTCAATTCGCCTTTCCCTGCAATGTATACTGCTACTGCTGTTCAAGGCTCGAGATGCTAAAGATGCAGTATAGTAGATGCAATATGAGACGGCCAACAACACAATCGAATTCCCGGCTCTTGATTCATACCTCACATCTATCAGATCAGCGATGTGCTACTAATGCGTCCCTCCCTACCTGTTCAGCTGTGACGACACATCACCGTGTCCGGCCTCCCTTCCTTTCCAAAGGTTCAGATATGTCATCAAGTAACTTTATCGCCAAGCCTTACCATCGTCCCGATTAGAAGCCCCGAGTGATTGGAAAGTGGGCTGACGGTATGTCTCACCTATATATGCACACGCCGCTGATTTCCAGGCGCCTTCGTACATCCACATAGTACACAGATCTCATGCAGGCAGTTACTGCCACCATGACTGTTGTTTACTGATCAGTTCGAGCGGGAGTTGAGATTCTGAAGGTCATGATTTCTTCAAGTTGATATATTTTAAGACAGGCAGATTTAGAAGAGACTAATGAATTAAAGTATTATGAAGCAGGTCAAAAAATGACGGCCCAGCTATAGTATATTTCATACATAGAGATCATCTCCCCAAAAAGGCAATCGCTTTCCCTTCGCTCAAGAGCCGTGAAGACGCATATACCGTAGTGTTACACATAACACCCTTAGAATAGTGACAAAGTAACTAAAATTCGTATACCAAGTGAACAAAGATTTAAATATGTTTCATCAATGTCGTCCTCAACAACCCGGCCTTATCCAGTTTTGGTTGGTCATGATGCTTGCGATAGCGCAAAATTGCATATTGCAGGATATCGTGGATGATAGAATGTGTCACTAGATGAAGGCGAGAGGAACATCGTTGCGAAGAAGTGAACGGTCGGGCGCTATTGGTCATGGATTGATTATATACAACAGTTCAACATATTCCAAAGGTTGAATCGTACAAAGGACGCTTGAGTATGCCATAATCAAAACAGAAAATCCTTCAGAGTGGCTTAGTAACCACCGATGAAGGAAGACTTGCAACCCCAGCTGCGCTCACAGTTGCAGTCACCGGGCTCCTTCCAGAGGTCATCCTCGTAGGAGAAGAAGACGGTCTTCTCACCACAGGTCTTGCGGATGGACTTGATGGCCTCGGCCTGTTCCTTCTTACCGGGGCAAGCAGAGCCGTTGCACTCACCAGCAGAGGGCCAGCCGCACTCCAGGTTGATGACATCGTTACCCTTGCAGATACCGCTGAGAAGGTCGAGCTGGCCCTGAACAAACTCACCAGCGCTGGAGGGGGTGACCTCGGCGTTGAAGTAAGGGTGGATGTTGGCACCAGTGACATCAACAACACCACAGATGGCGCCCTTGACGTCCTCTCGCTGCCAGATGTTGAGGGTCTCGGCGATGGTGTAAGGACCGTTGTAACCAGAGCACTTCTCCTTGACGACAGTGATGAGGTCGGCGAGCTCCTTGGGAGAGCAGAAGTTGTTCATGATGGCCTCGTTACCGACGGTGAAGAGCTTGACCTGATCCCACTGGGCCCACTCGGCGAGGGCATCGACCTGCTCCTTGATCTCGGGGGTCTCGTAGGTGCAGCCAGAGGCCTTGACGAAGACACCGACGATCATGTCAATGCCGTACTTCTTGCAAGCAGGGGCGACGGTCTTGAGGGTATCGCAGTCGGTAGAGTAGGATCGGATGATCTGGAAACCAGCCTCCTTGAGGGCAGCGATATCCTTGTCAACCTGGTCGCCAGCCTTGCACTTGCCGGTGGATGACTCGTAAGGAGTGTAGGTGATACCGTAGTGGTCGTTTCCGCCCTTCAGGTTACCGGGGTTGGAAGGCTTAGGCTTGGGCTTAGGGGCCTCGGAGGGCTTCTCGACAGCAGGCTTGGTGGAGGCAGGAGCTTCAGGAGCGGAGTAGACGGGCTTGGTCTCCTTGGTAGGCTCAGGCTTGGGAGCCTCGGGGACCTGGCTAGGAACCTCGTAGGTAGGAGCAGTAGGCTTCTCTTCCTTAGGGGGCTCGGGCTTAGGCTCGGGAGCTTCGTAGACGGGCTTGGTTTCCTTGGGAGGCTGGGGCTTGTGAGCCTCAGGAGCCTTGGTGGTGGCAGGAACCTCGGTAGTGGCGGGAACACCGGACTCAGAGTAGGGGCAGACGTAGACGAAGTCGGTCTCAGTGACGGTGACAACCTGCTCGGGAGCAGTGTAGGTACCAGGGACGTAGCTGGTAGGGACGGGGTAGACGATGACAGTCTCCTCCTCGCAGGTCTTGGTGATAGGAGCAATGGTGTAAGTACCAGCGGAGGGGCAGACGTAGGTGGTGGTCTCAATGACGCTGGTAACGACGCCGTCGTGCTCGGTCTCCTTGGCGTAAGGGCAGGTGACAGTGGTAGCAGTCTCAACAATGGTGGTGACACCGCCCATGGTGTGAGTTCCAGCAGGAACCTTGGTGGTCTCGCCAACGCAAACGGTGGTAGACTCGGTCACAGTCATGGTGGTAGCGGGGAAGGTGTAAGTGCCGGGAGTAGGGCACTTGTACTCCTCAGGGGTCGGGATGGGAACAACGACCTTGGTGGTGGTGGGAGCAACAGGCTCGGGAGCCTTGGTGGTAGGAGCCTCATAAGCGGTGGTAGGCTTGGGCTTAGCAGCCTCCTGGGTAGTGATGGCCTGCTTGGTGGGCTTGGGAGGCGAAGGAGGGTTGGGGACAACTGGATCAGTCAGTATGTCTGTGTCATGGTACAGAGATATTCAGATACTTACGAGTAGGCTCGCCATAGTAAGTGGTCCAGATGGTGGTGCAGCTGGGAACGCAGACCTCTCCACCACGACGGAACAGCTCATGAGCACGTCGGTGGTGAGGCAGGGCAGCCTGGGCGCCAGTGGCCATGGCCGCAACGGCAGCGGCGGCAATTCCTCCCTTCATATTGAAAACAAGGGACGAAATTCAAATAAGTACTTAAAACAAGTTGATTTGTAGTTGGTCAAGAAAACGAATGCCCGCTAAAAGAGTGAAGCGGTAATGAGGATATACGGAAAACGAGGGGACGAAAGCGAAAATTAACTTAACAAGGTGCTCTCTAGATTCGCGAAGGACAGAACCGTGAGGGAAGAAGAAAATCAGAGGCAAGAGCAGGAAAAGAGCGGCGTATTAAAGGAAGATCATTTATGGTCTCTCTATTTGCGACCTGGTCTACTGGGCCTTGGCTTGCAGTGCCCAGATGGCCATCGCATTAACACAAGATGACCTAACCGAGAAAAGTGGTTTTGAAGGTACCTGAGACGATGCAAGATATCGGCGTCAAACGCCAAAACTCAGGTACCCGTCTGGCCCCATGTCCATGTGCCCTGTCTGTGCCTCATGAAATGAGCTGGGGTTGTCAGTCGCCCAGTCCCGAAAGTGGACGACCGTTGGTGCAATGCCGAACATCATTACCATGACAGTTCAAGAACCCCCCAGTATTAAGGCCGGGGTTTCTGGACGAAAAGGAGGACGGTGTGGAGCACGGGGCACGATGCAATCTCGTGGTTTCGACCGGCTCCAGGGGCATTTGCTCACGTTGTCGATGCCATCAAATAACAAGACTGGACTCGTTGGGGAGCTGAATGGGGCCCAGGCCAATCATGTACTGATTGAGGTTACCTCTACTTAGGGGACCTGTTGTGAAGCGATATTATCTCGAGGATGAGGCTTCTTTGTCCGCTGGTTGGTCACTTGATTGCAGCCAAAGGGCTTGAGATGAGGAAACTCGAGGATGGAGATTCGGAAATACTGATCTTTGTCTCTAGCATCTCTTTTAGCAGTTGTTCCTTGTGCTGTAGTGACCGCTTTGACTTTGCAGATTATAAGTCAGTGTCATATATATAATGATCCTCATATAAATCATCGCTTTAGGGTCTCACAATCCCTTGGAATCAGTCGGTTCGTCGGCGAGTGGGGTCAAGACATTCATCCATTGTTCCTGTTCCGTTCTTGTTCCTGCATCTGCCAAAGTCCTGGCGGCCCCAATTTGCTTTTAGCGGGGGTGGCTTCACTTGGGTCTTGGGAGAAACCCATCCAATCCAGGGGCTCTTAGTGACGTGCAGCGACTTTTGCCCACCAGTTTTGGGTTAATTAGCGACCATGTCATATCAAATCGGTGATGGGACCATCAGACTATCAGTCAGGTCAATCTGGCGTTCGCAAGCCACCCCCAAAGTACTCTGTACAACACAGACAATGTCTTGCGGGGAATTAAATCAATAGTTTAGCTGGCAAAGCTGGGGCAAAAGCTTGTCGGTCGGTCTGGTCTTTGCGCTGCGCCGAAACAACCTAAGCCTAGGCCTAATGTCGTGTAGTATGATAACATGATCCTTGAATCCCAATCTTAGATTGCGTTCGTATTTATCGTCACATCGCATGGTGTTCTCGACTTTCCAGAAGTTCTCGCAGGAGGATAAGAAGCAGGCCTGCCTGTATCTGTATCCATCGGTTCTTTAAGCGATAAATGTTTTTCTTATCCTGTCCTCGCCTATTGACTCCTTTTGCTGCCCGCTCTTTGGTGTGAAACTGTAGACCAATAGGCAGGCAAGCAAGCGGCTCGGAGAGGGGGATTGCCAGTGTCGATCCTGTCGGAATCATCTCGTTGGTAAATGAAAAGAAATCTCACGCGCCTCTTGGCTCTCGGCGGTCAGAACACCTTTTCCGATTAGAGAAGGTCTTGATTCGATACTCTCCTTAAAAGGGGATTACTGGCCGACAGCTAAGTTAGTCAACCCATGATTGTACTCGTCGCTTATTTACCTCGACAAACAGTTCTAGAGTAGCTGACAGTCAACCCCCTTTCGCTATGCTGTTGTTGGCTTAGTCGACAAAAAATGCATCAAAGGGCGAGAGATGAAGGTTGCACAATTAATTTCGATCACGATGGTTGTACTTGACAGTCGAGGAATATTCACTGTAAACAACGTGTTGGTATAGGTAAAGACTGTAGAATGCATGACTGGTTGACTTCAATTAAAGTGGAAAGAACTGTGTCATGTGACATCGCGACTATGGAAATCGCCAACACGGCAATGGCAAAATTTTCAGCCTCGCGCGTCGACCTCGAAGAATTTGAAGGGGGCGACTCTCTTCAAAAAGTCTTGATTAAAACATCGTAAAAAATGTTGAGGTCGTCAAGTCGGTCTTATGTTTGCTGGAGATGCCTTTCTCACGGCCGTAATGGCTTGCGGTCATCGCTTGCTTCGTCTGTACAGTCTCTGAGTAGGCATCAAGTTTGTTACCCTAAATGTCACTTTGAAATATCATTTTTCTAACAATATCCTAGTACTCAACTGAAAAGAAGCCTCAAAATGCATTCGGTCAACAGAACATCCCTACGTCTTTGCCTCAGCCGTCAGCTGCTCGAGATAAGAGGCCGATTCGACAGAGACTACGGGAGTGGACTGCTAACAATGATCCTGAGAGAGAGATAACTCACATTATGCCAGATGTTTCATTCTGGTCACATGTAACCAACAGCGTCACTCGTCCTCAATCTACTGGATCCTCAGAGTTGGACAACTTCAAGGCGGAATCAGTAGGCATGGTTGATGGTATCGAGACCATCACTGATGATGATGCAGAAGTTTCCCCTGTTGGGCAGAAGAGCCAGTCACCTGGCGATCTTGTTGAAATGAAACAGCCTGGCTCAAGAACACCTCTATTCGGCATATACCTGGGTCAATTCGGCAATAGGCACCACTTCTATACAAACTCAGGCCGCTGGGTTATCAGTCTGGGCTTCTCTGCCATCTTCTCTGTCTCCAACTTCGTCTCCGCAAAAGAGCTGAAACCCATCCTTGAATTAATACCTGCGAATGCCACTGCTGATCAGTATGAAGAGTGGCGCGACCAAGAAAAGGGTCCTGGTCGAGACATCGGTGCCCATTTGATCACCAAGATGAAGAAGTTCATCTGGGAAGCAGATAAGGCCTACCAGGCCAGTCTCAACAATCTAGACAGAGCTAGGTCTTTGGTATCGGACGGGAAGACCACCAAATATCTCAGCTTGTTTGAGTTGGCAGACTTGTTGCTGCCCGCATCTCTCAAAAAGGATGGAATATTTCCTCCTCCTGTGCTATACGCTGTTCACACTGCTCTCTTGCGGAACGACTTTGTCTTCCGACCAGTGAGCCCCTCTGCCGACATTCATCGAAGAGACCACCTCTTCGAGATCTTCCCCTACCAAGACTTCATGATGATCAATCGTGTAACTCTTATGATCCGGGAGTACGTTCACTTCCTAGGAAAGACGGGGGGCAAGATGTCGCAAGAAGACCTGGCACAGACGCCTCTTGGCGCATTCATCCTGAAAGCACGAGAGATTGTTCTTGCCAATCGAGAGAAACGCTCGTGGACGCCCCATGGTATCCTCGCCCCTACATCAGGAGTGACCATCAAGACATCAGACTGGTCCAGGAAGCATGCTGAGTTCATTCGCTTTCTGGAATGGTGGGCTAGCTACCATCTCTTCGAGGACTCTTCTCACTTTCACGCAGATGGCTCTCTTCTGCTACGAGCACTAGATCTATATGAGGATACCAGACTAGATCAGGCTTGCGCCTGGACATTCCTGCAGGAGCTGGGCATAATCCCTCCATGGGAGATCCCTTCACGATACAAGGTCCGTTTCCCTGAAGTCAAGATACAGAGCGGAGGTGGTCTCATTCGAGAACCCATCACCAGTCTCGAGGATTCAATTCGGCCAGACATCGCAGAGGGTGCCAGGAGAGACTGGGCCGATGACACTATTTTCTGCATTGATGCCCCTGAGACTATGCTTATCGATGATGGCATCTCTCTGGAACGCACAGAGAAGCCTGACGAATTCTGGATCCATATACATGCAGCCGACCCAGCGTCAGGAATCAAACCAAACTCTGAGTTGGGTCGGTTCTTGGAACTTATCCCCCAGAACATCTATCTTCCTGGTCACTTCCAAGCTATGCTTCCCCGTCAAGCTGAGCTGGATAACTCCGGAGACTACAAGTCAGAGAGCTTGGCCGATCAATATTCTCTTGCCCAAGGCAGACCCACTCTCACTTTCAGTGCCAAGATCAACGAGAACGGAGATTTGCTCGATTATAAGATCGAGCCAGGTACTGTGCAAATTGTCAAATACTTGGACCCAGAGGATGTCAGCAAGTTTTGCAAAGAACCTCCATATCCTGTCAAGTCGGATCAGACTCTTGTTGTTGGTCAGCTACCTGACAAGCCAGGCACTCCACCAAACCGTCCCATAATATCAACTAAGGATTTGGATGATAAGAGCAAGGAAGATCTTCTAACACTGCATCGTCTTTCTGGAGCTATCAGAAAGAGAAATCTCAAAAAGGGAGCATGGCCGATCTTCTTAGGAGACACTTCCGTTACTGTCAAGATTGATGATGTGCCCCTGGAGCAAGAGGAAGGCACCAAGGTCCTACCAGCTGATCCCTACATCAAGGTTGGCTACGTCGACTCCAATGGCGCCTCCGTAGTGACCAACACAATGGTACTTGCTGGTGAGATTGCTGCTCGATGGTGCTACGATCGCAAGATCCATATCCCTTACCGCCGGGACGTGGATTCAGCGAAGAACATGCCTAAACTCCTCGATTACACCACCAAGGAGATTTATCCTCTATTGTACAAGGGCATTTCACCATCGATGGCGCAGCGTCAGGAAATATCACGTTTGACTGGCGGTGTTGAACTGTCTACAGAGCCTGGCCCATTCTTCATGCTCGGTCTGGACATGTACGCCAAATCAACTTCTCCTCTTCGCCGCTTCTCCGACCTCATCGTCCACTGGCAAATCCACGCGGCATTGGCACATGAGCGCAACATGAAGCGCAGTATAGATTCTGAAGCTGATGACTTGAATGAGATCCTGCCCTTCACTAAAGAGACACTCCCCAATACACTTTCCCTGCTGCGTATGAGGGAGAAAATGGCCCGCACTATATCTCGCGGTACCAATGAATGGGTACTGATGGCGCTTGTGCGTGCTTGGAAATTTGAGAAAACGCTGCCGAAGCAGCTGGGTTTCACCGTTGTTGCCCGTTGGAAGCAGGGCGTGTCTGGCCGGTTAGACATGTTCGACCTATCGGCCAACCTCACCATTGAGGGCATCGACGGTCTCGTGCTCGTCAAAGACATCAGAGTGGGGGATAAGTTCGATGTTGAGCTGACCGATGTCAATGTTCACTCTCGGCATATCTTCGTCAAGGCACTCAAGCACCATCCCAATCCTAATAGCCAGACCGAACTAGAGGGTACTAGCCAGCCGGCACTCTCCCCGGATTCCCCGGACCCAACCCCGGCCTCGTGAGCTACGCCGCAGGGTCTTTCTCGAACACTGGCTTTGTTGGGGTAGAAAAGTTCTGAGCTTGAGCGTCACCGCCTTGAAGGCAACGGCATGTCTTGCGGGATCGTGGGCGAGATTGGCGGTGATTCTGTCTTACATGCTGCACTTTATCCTGCCCACTCCTAGCCTTTGTTTCTGGCGACTTATATCACAGCACACCACAGCGCTTGGCCGTCGATTGACGTGGAGTACTGGAGTCGCTCATTTCTCCCCCGCATTTTTGCACATCCCATCGTGTCACCCCCTGCGTCAGAAAACATGGGGTTGCCTTCTAGAGGATTGATTGTCAGAACCCTGACGTTTGTCCATCCAAGTCATGTGCTGCAAAACGCACTGTACAGTACAATTATTAACCATCACTCTCAGGGGGGAAACACTGGAACTCAACGGTAGATCTCCCCTTGCCCGATTTACGTCACCTACCAACCTGTATTATCACCTGTACAATATTGTTACACATACCATATCGGATTTGGAAGAGTTTTGGAAAACAAAAGCATGAGATGTACCGTAGATCATCCAATTATAGAATGACCAAATTCCCAAATCCTCATCGATGCCAATGTTGCATGTCGCGAATGACCATCGTCAAACGTTTCCTCGCTCTCTGTACGACACTAAGACAGCACAGTAAGCAACATGACATCCTCGGCTAATAGCCTCACTCACACGACATGCTTCCAGTCAGCCGTTGCCCCTGCCCCTGTCCTGTCCTGTCCTGTCCTGTCCTGTCCTGTCTTGTCTTGTCTTGTCTTGTCTTGGCTGCAAAACAAGTAAAGTGTTCATATCACCAATTAATCAACCGGCGACTCAACTCTCAATACTCCATGGACACTTGCATAGAATCTGCGGCAATTTGCTAGGGCACGCGGCATGAGGTCACGCGGCCAGAAGAGAACAGACCAGACCGTGTCCTGTTTCCCCAACAGTTTCTAAGACTTGCATTGCACGTCAATTGGCGATCAACGTAAACGAAATGCTCATGCTCATGCTCATTCGCCCGCAAAGAGCTTTTGCCTGCGCCTGAATTGTGGCGAAATTGTCCAACGGCGACCTGTAAAACATGAACTAGAAAAATCAAGGGCCCTGGATGATCAGCAAGGTACCAACCAACCTCAGGCAATTCGTCCCTAGTTTAAATGAACCGGCTCCAGATCTCAGTTGGATGGGTGACTGAACTTTGTATGATGTAACTGATCTAATATGGCCAAAGCCGATAATTGACGACATGATGTAAACAGAGTATTATTGTATCATAACATGCTTTTGTGTTGTTTTTTTGCAACGTATCTTTGATTCAGTCCGGTCCGCGTGTGTACGTCGAAATCCGATTCCCTGTCTGTATGTACAACGAATACACCAACGCACTGAAGATCCGGTCCTGTTGCCATTTGCCGATTGTGTCCTTCTTCTTCTTTTCTTCTTCTTCTTCTTTAATCCGTCCCTTCCATGGCCTTGGCCGTACCGTATAGTCGCCGTAGTCGCCGAAAAAAAATCAATTGACCCCATATACCTTTGCCCTTGCCTTTCCTGATCCGTCCGTAGCCGCCCGAGGCCGCCTGTGATCCGTAGTACCCACTTGCCTATGGGATATCATGAAGAAGAAAAAAAGCCCTTGCCACAAAAGAAAGACATGAACGAAAAATTATAACGCCGAATATCCACCGGGCCTGTGACCTTCGCGATGCTCCGTTTCCATCGCCCTGACTTTGTAGCCGGAGTCCGGGGGCCGGGGTGTCACGGGGCAGGTTGATCCTTTACTGATAGGCCTGATAGCCAATAATTGCGGTTTTGGTTGGAAAAATGCCTGGCCAGATGACTGACTTCCCCCCTGCTGTGAGGATTGCCTCACAGCCACCCAGATCCCGTCCACAAAAACAAGTACATTGCTTTTCTTTAGCCTTTTTGTCTCGGCCCATTCCGTTATTACAGGCCGTGATTGAGAGATAGAGATGCAAATCCTATTCCGCTTTCCAAAATGTCGTCGTGACTAGGCCATGTTGTCGACTAACAAGACCTTGACTTGTAATGGTCGCGGTATAATGACAGGTCAATGCCAATTACCTTTGAAAATCCCTTTATATAGAAGCGCTTTTGTTGATTTTTGTCATGGCGTCGTGTCAACTCACTAATTGTGAGCCACAAGCATTTGTGCTTGTTCAAATTCGAACTGCGTCGCTAAATGAAAGTCGAACGCGTGTATAACCATTACTTCCTCCATCCCACGTTCCAGATAACGTGGGCGATGTCCCGGGCGGTGTTGACCGTGTCGATAACGCGGCCAAAAATCCCATCTCCGGATTGCATGTCGCCTTCCTCGTAAGGCATAAACATACCGGATGGCGTGCGTCGCATACCCGCAGGCTCCTCACAGAGACTGCCTGAAGAGATGGATCTGTTTAGACCGCCATTGATACCTTCACTAGGTGGTGAAGCCCACCCTGAGCGGGGGCTCAACAACGCATCGTCGAGGCCGTCATCATGGTCCTCCTCC
The DNA here is from genome assembly GCF_003316985.1 of Fusarium coffeatum. NCBI lineage: Eukaryota > Fungi > Ascomycota > Sordariomycetes > Hypocreales > Nectriaceae > Fusarium > Fusarium coffeatum. Next base: position 5,967 of record NW_022157849.1, on the reverse strand, counting down.
CCGAAAAAGAATTTTCCAGACTGCTTGGCAGGTCGCAGGGTCTCTTGTGACGAAGAAGGGGACATGAGCGGACTCCTAGAGTGCTTCATGGCAGTCTCTCGTGGTTCGGGAGTGTCCTCGCGGTATTTGAGTGTCGTTGATGGAAGCATGGCAATTGTCTTTCCTTCAGCTGCAGGCTTTGACTTCAAAGTCTTACGTCGGGAAATAGGCCTCTTCTTCGTCTTGACCTGCTTCATCATGACTCCATCGTCTGAATCACTGTCAGAGCCATAGTGGTCATCGATTGCTTCTTCTTCCTCTTCGCCCTTTATTTCAACGGCTATGCACTGCTCGACTTGCTCGTTAAAATGAATGTGTTTTCGCTCAGCACTGGGCGAAATGACACCTGATGACTCAACTGAAGGAGCGACGCTACTGCTGTCTCCACTCAGTCGACGTGATGCAAAAGGGTAGGCGAAGTAATCCGTGTTGGAACGGCCAAGGTGGGGTCGAAGAATTCCTCGTGTCTCTTGGGCCTTGACAGCGGCTGTGGCTTGCTTCAATAATGAGGCCGTGGACAGTGATCGCTGGAGCATAACTTCAGACATGCTTCGCTTCTTCAAGATGGGCTTCTTGTTAAGGTTAACAAGTGAGTCGGTCTTAGATAGCGACACACTGGAGGGTTCTGTGTGGGTAGGGTGGATGTTCTTGGGTCCTGACTGGAGCGGGCCGTAAAGCCAGGTGACATCACAGTCCTTGAGCCTTGGAGATGTAAGTATTTCAGTATATTCAGAGGATACATGGCGTGGGGGACAAACCAGTTGAGGGATTCGGGAGAGATGGTCTTGAGGTTGTTCTTGGCCTTCATCCATGTCCTCCAGGAAGCATTTTCCAATCGAGCGCTGTTGGGAAATTCTCCACGTCGAGTCACGACGTATCGCCATGATGACCAGATATCCTCTTCTCTCCATTCGTGGGACAGATAGTCGACCTGTCGCGAAGGTCTGCTTGAGACTGCAGTGTCATCCTCTGCGTGCTCGGACTTTTCGTGTTCAGGTGTTTCGGGTCTTGACGTATCCTCAGATACCTCTTCGGGGTTCTCATGTTCTGCAGGAGAGACAGTGTAAGAGTCGCCTGTTCGAGGACTGGGGGGTGGCTCTAGGTTGTCATCGTGGTGGATTTCGGGGCGGATATCTTGGTGAACGTAGAACTTCTCCTGCGCAAAGGAAGGAAACATAAAGTGGTCTTCAGGTGATTCAGCAAGGCCAATGGGATCGTCGTAATCAGATGCAATAGAGAGATTAGTGGCGGGGGTTGAGGCGTACGAAAGGTCAACGGAATCGGCGTGGACTGTACGGGGAGATGAGGGAGCAGATGAGGAGTTAGATTCGGCGTAAGATTTGGATGCTGGGTTATAATGATCGCTCAAGTGTGAGGAGGTGGAAAATGGTGAAGTCGATGAAATGAAGTTTGATTGTGAGTGTGAGCGTCGTAGACCGGAGCCGGCAAAGTAACCGTTGTCGTCGGACTGAAGAACGACAGCCATGATGGAGATTGGAGAAAGAACCGTTAGGATGTTTTTCAATGCCGGAGCACCAGGGATAGGTGAAGTTGATGGAGTCGAGGTTAGAGACTCATGAGTACAAGCGAGACGACACTAGACCAGAAGTCGAAGGTATGCTGGTGAAAGAGATATATTGATGATGGTAAAGTAAAGGTAGAGCGAAGATCCAGCGTGGGTACGAGAGTATAGAGAATATGTAGAATGAATGGGTTTGGCAATGTGGGTGGGGGGCCAGGCTTATAGCAGGTGCAGTGTCGACCTCTCTAAGTTAACAGCCGACGGGGCCCTGTACTGTGTGTAAAGCAGAGCAGGCGATAGCCGGGGTCCTTGGGCTTGGGGCAGGTGGACAGGTTCTGTTTGGGGCTAGTTCTAGCGTACCGGAGGAGCACGTAGCGTAACCCGGTGCTTGTTGGTGTTGTGGGTGTGGGCTTTTTTCGTTTTTGGTTTCTGGTCGGGGGTGTACAATATGGAGACTGGCGTACAGTACGATGGATGGCAGGCCAGGGATGAGCTAAACCCGGTCGAGGCGTGGTGGCGTTGGAGCGACTGAGACCTCCCCAGACCCAGTTGCGGTGACGAAAATCGTGGGGACTCGAGTCTGATCCGCTCTGGGTGGTTTGTTGCTTTGAGTCTGTACAGTAGTCTACTGCGCTGTACGGATACTGCACTGGCACTTCGGTCACCGGCCGGATAGCGGAGACGTGCGCCCGCTACGACGGTATTGGGCAGATGGTTACAGTGGGTGTCTAGCGAGGTGGGTGATGGTTACTGTTCCCCGGGCTTTGAGGATGACAAGTACCGACAAGGACGAGAACAGGAAGAAGAATTAAAAGTTGAATACCAAAACATTGAGGGTCGAAGAGATGATGAATAAATAGAGAAGGAGGGGAGATGAGGGGACGGGAGGTGATAAGTTAGATGGGTAGGTACGGAGTACTTTGGAATAATTTGGGTTTGGACTTGAGGAAAGGGCAATCAATAAGAAAGGAAGGCAGGAAGGGAGAGCGGGGGAGATAAGAAGCCACAAACCAAACCAAACCACCTTAATTCTTGAGACGACTTGACTACAAGTCGATAACACGCAAAAGTGCAGTACAGAAAGACTTCCACCTTGAGACCAAGACCAGCAAATACCTGTCAAAAAGTCTGTACTGTACTATATGCTGGAGGGCGTATCAATAGAGAATCATTCGCCAATTGATCAAATGATATCAGGGAGCAAGCGATTGCGATTGCAAAAAAAAGAACCATCGGTAGTTGACGAAGGGAAGCTCAACGGTCGAGGGAGTGTCGCAATCCTGAGGTGATGAGGTTGAACTGCACTGTAACTCTCCTCCTCAGCTATGTACTGTACACAACAACATCAGGGTATCTGGAGGTGTATCTATCTGGGTTACGACTGGCGGGTGAAGACGGGAGATTTGCTCAGGTCCAATAACTTTCCCAGTCTCCGATCCCATCTTCATCTGGGGGGTCCTGCAACTTCCCCAGTCCAGCTTCGCATGTAGCTTGCTGTATAGTAAGATATGCCATGCCCCAGGTCAATGCAAGAAAGTGAGCTTGCAGGGCCGGTCAAGTTTCTATGCTTTGGCGAGCAGCACATCAATCCCTTTTGGTGTTTAGCCAGTTACCATAGTGTATCCCGTACTGCTACTGTACGCAGATAAGGTCTAGATACGTAAGTACTAAGTAGTAGGTAGCTATCTACCGTATATGCATGCTGCAGTCTAGGTATGTTGAGTTATGTCAACGATGGCGACAAAAGTCCAAGCAAGAAGCTCATTGATTAACATCCGGTTCTCTAGACGAAACCAAGGGAGAAATACTGCTTATCTCGAATTAAAGCTAGCCTATGGCTCATTCATGTCTTACACAGCATATATCGCAAAAGGCGTCCACGGTTGCGTATAATGACTGATCGGCTTGCAGCAGCGATGTGCCACTGAGGTAACAAACGATGGCGTCTTTTTGGGGACCCTGAGGGGAAAGGCACGTATCGTGCATTTTTGTCTCAGCCGACTTTGAGCTTGACACCGATTTCGAAGCTGTGGAGGTATCGGCTACCACTTATCGACATGTAAAAAGGTCGAGGTTCTGGCCAAAGCGGAAGTACAGGGTACAGTAGGAAAGACTCAGATATGGCTTTACCCCAGACGTGGGGTTCCCGTTCAACTCAGTGCTGCAAAGCAACAGACAGTTCGTTACCTATCAAGCCATACAGGTCAGATACACCAATAAATGGCATCACATGAGGTTGCACGCAAACCCACGCCATTGCAATTGCAAAAGGTCGCTTTGTAATTGCATCTTGATTGTAGTATCACAACATCCTCCTCTGTAGAACAAGATGAGAAGCATTAGAGAAGGGGGGCGTGGGGGGAGTGTCTCTCAAAAGCGTGGAGGTCCTAAACCTGGGCTTCAAGCCAGCATGGGGGCGCAAGCGAGTCTGAGTGCTGTGATTATACTGCATTACCGTAATAGGGATGTCGAGACATCTGCAGAAATATTGAACAGAGCCATGGTAAGTGCCGTGCCCGCGCATCTGTATGTTGGTCCAGATCAAGATCAAATCCAAGGGAAGCGAGGCAAAGCAAAGCAATACTCACTCACATTCTTTCTTTTCTTGCCAATGATGAGTGTCGATCGGGAATGTGCCGTCAACACATGTGCTTTAGATAATGATTCTGAGTCAATCGAGAAGCCTTTGTTTCGGATATAATCCTTCTGCATTTCTCCAACAATACCGCAAGCCAGCCATGTACCGTAAACATCACGATAACCCAATACAGAGTACAACTCATCCCTTGGCTTGCGAACCGCCCTGCCACTGATTCAGTCTCTCAGCATTCAAAAGCTCTTGGACACATATCAGGAAGCCTAAACTCACGGCATAGCCGGCGAAACAATGAACCAGTCAGGTCTACGGATATAGCAACAGAGTCTGTTCGCATCTTACCTTTGATAGTTGATGCAACGTGATGTGATATTCTACAAACCAACTGGCCAAAAACTCCACAGTAAGCAAGCCAGGTTACTTGGAGGCTTCTCCAGCATTAGCATTGCCGAGAGCTCAAGTTCAAAGCGCCTTCAAGTTCCACAGGGGAAAAGTAGAATCGAATGTGCAACCCCATGACCTTGTTGTAAATGAATAAGATGCTATGACCTTGGACGTACGTAGACGATAATAATGCTTTAAGATGAAGCTACAAGGTTGTTTGCGGGGTTATAGAGCCCAAACTCTCTAAGCAATTTGCTTCCAAACCCACTGCATGGATGGAAGTAGCCGTTTGGTTGGGTTGCAGGGGGAGAGAAGAATGAGAATCCCGCTATCCGGTAGCGAACGATACATACGATGCAGACGGGTTCAGGTAGATAATTACAGACCCGGTCATGACGAGCAGAAGGTGATCACGAGTTCATCTCCTGAAGGTACCCATGAAGCAAGGTTTGAATTACAGTACAGTACGGTACCGAGTATAAGTGAGGTATTGCAGGGCAACGCGCGTATTGATTGGGGAAGCGAGCGGCTGAGACGAACCGAACCGTTCGAGTGTCCGTCCGTCTTTGGTCACAGGTGAAGAAACCAGCCTCACCCCGGACAGCCGAAGGGCAAGACAAGACAAGACGAGCACGACATTCATTCAAGATGAGTACTCAGAATGGCCCGGGCGTTTGATTTTCCCTGCTTCTTCTTTCGGCTGAATCGAGAGTCCTGGACTGGCCCCGTTTCTGTGCCAGGAACAGAGACAGGCGAGTCTCAGTCTCGTGATAAAAAAGGTCTAGAATGAACAATGGCACGGTAGGATCAATTCTGATAGAGTCCATTTAATTATGAGGTAAAAACACATCATACTGTAGCAAGAATTGCAGCGCCAACAGCAACACCAAAACAACGCCACATAACGGGACATGCCCGAGTCACGATGATACTGCAACTTTGTCCGGCTCGACTCACGGATAAAAGCAAGCAACAGTTTAAAAAAAAAAAACTAACTTTGAAGCCATCTGATCCTCTGTCAATCTCGTGTAACAACCCAATTAAGCCCGAGCCTTTCTCTGGAATGGGTTCGGGAACCAGATTCGAGACAACCAGGGGTACTCTACTGTACCTACAGCGCAGTCAAGCAGACAACCTTAGCAAGCGGAAGTCTCGAAAGGGCAAAAAGAAGCCAGGCCAGGGTAAGGGGGTGGTTCATTGAAAGGGGCCCAGCGGAACGGTCCAACCTAGACAACCGGCCCTGTCTTGTCCTTCGGGGGCCCACGATTAGTTCCCCCGTCGAAACCGACTCCAGGGGATTGGACGGACAACTCTTTGACTTTTGGGGCCTGAGCAGGGGTTTACAGTAGGGGCAGTCAAGTCAAGTCAAGGCCCAAGACGACAGCCTAAACAAGACAAGGGTCCATGTCTTTTTTTTTTTTTTTTT